>NC_136813.1:68712867-69019060 GCF_951394365.1 Tetrao urogallus
TCTCATCTCAGTAAGCATTATCACTAAACCTTTGAACAGACAATCAGTGTGGTCTGAAGAGCTGTATGTAAAGAATGTAAGTCTCCCTTTCATTCCTTTCCTGCTCTTACACTGATGATATTACTAGAGACTTCCCTCTCTAGCAGAAGCTGCTGAACAGTGAGGAATTATTAGTCCATTCTAGTGTTGCATTACTCTAACCTATGATATCCTGTATCACAGATGAGCCCTTCACCTGGTCTCCTTCAGCAATCCCCTTTTGCTCCCCACTGGCAGTTCGCATTCAGCAGCTCCCTTCCTTTTGGGAATTTGCTGGAGAATATACCAATTTCTCAACCTTCTTTCTACTCTGCTGAGGCAAGGCAATGAGTCTGTATATCCTATTATGTCCTGCTGACCTTTTAAAAAACTAAACATACTGAGCTATATTACAGAGTAGCAGAAACAAAGAGTTAAAAAAAAAAAAACAACACCCTCTATGTCATAGACTTTTGTATCGATCTGCATCATAACAACATATACTGCACTGGGAGTTAACGAGTTAATGCTCCTGTTCCATGGATTGTTGATATTTCTGGGTACCTGGTTTCAGAAGAGAACTACATATTCCAAATTCTTTCAATGTTTCTGTTTCTGTTTTCCATTTGGAGGGAAATATAAAACTGCTTATGAGTCACTAGACGTCCCTCTTCTTTTACTCTCTGTGGTGCGTGCTGCCTAGTCATCTTGCCTTCAGTGAGGCCCTCAGTTTTGGACACAATCTCCCTCATTTATTTGATTTATTAGCTTCAATTCCAATTATATTTTATTATATTATGTCATCTCGTATTCCACCATCATATTTAGTGAATTAAATGTCTCCCTTAGCTCACTGTTGCTGTTCTACTTTTTGACCCATCTCCTTTTTTTTTTTTTTTTTTTTCCCTTTCCCTTCTCCTGGGGCCTGGGTTCCCACGCAGTTATGGAATTGGGCTGAATCAGCACATAAACCTTTCAGCACTCTAAAAACATAGTAAGGTAAGAGAAAAAAGCAAAGAAAAATATAGAGTGAGCACATTCTTACAAATTACTTAAAATATACTAAGCAATGAATCAATTTTAAAAAATTATCTTGTTTTCAGTCATTACATGGAGTGTGACAGTTGAAATTGAAGGATAAACCTTGTACTATATATTTTTTTTCTTAAAAATTGAATTTTGACAGGAAAAACAGTTTAGGGAAATAGTGGAATAGGTAGGCAATTTATTACAGCTATCATTTTTGCAGTCAGCTAAGAATACCTTAAACATGCAGGATGTGAATATCACATAAATGTGATCATGAAGTAAAATTATTAATACGATTATTTAACTATGGCAGGACTCAAAACCTGGCTTTCTGTTGAAGGCTGATGATCCCTTTTTAGCAGGTTGTACTTGACGCTGGGAATGGGAGAATAAAATAAAATTAAACAAAAAAAAATAGATTTTTATCCATGAAAAATACGCAAGAACCTAGGACAAGTGCTAATACTGAAAACTGATGACGAATTTCCAGAAAGTGTTAGCTAAATTAACCTGTATTTTATATTTTGGATCCACCTTTTTTTTTTTTACTATGTGAAAATGTTCACTTAGTCATTAGTTTCATCCTTAAGGGACTAATTGGCCATTGTCCTACAGATTTGCAATGTCAGCTATGTAATGTGAATTAGCAATTTATCAACTCAAATCCACAGTGACTATTTGTAAATGGCAATACAAAGGCAAAGTGCTCAGACTTCTCAGATCTTACAGTATTTTTTCTAGTTATAAAACAAAAAAACAAAAAAAAAATATTGAAAACTGTATTGTTATCAAAAGCACTGGAGGAATCTTAATATAAGTTAAAAGAGGCAACAATAAGTTTGGTCTGTTGGTATACTTTGAAAATCATACACTCCTTTTTTATCTTTTTTTTTTAAGATCAATTTTTTGGGGGGCAATTAGCCTCAGTAGCAAACTGAGACTCAAACCCAAATTAGATTGCATTTGTAGAAAAGTCATGTAAGTCGTTATCTTGGAAAAGATTGGGGAAAAGTCACTGTCACCAGCCTGGATGCAGTCACCAACATGAATGATATCAGGGTGCTTTATTGGTCCACCTGGGTGATCTTTTCCAGCCGAAAAGTATCCTCTCCAGTTGAATCTCCTGCACCCTGGAAAGTATCTGGTCAAAACAAGAAATTGTATTCACTACCATTTTCCACAGCAGGACTGTATACTGGAAAGTCATCAATGACTTGCATAACTTTTTAACCCTGTTCCACTCCATTGAGCTGTTCTCTTTCTCTGCCCCAGTCTCTTCCTAAATAAACCACCAACAGCTTTATTTCCCCACCAGTATTCTTCATAATTTTCCAGGCATAACAGTGAGACTTAAAGGCCTGTATTTACCAGGGTGTTTTTTCTTGCTCTTCTTGAAAATTGATCCTTATTTGTGAGGTAATCATTCTAATCACATGGATTAATATTATCTCTGGTTCTCCACTTGGTGATAATGTATTTTTAAATGCCTTTTGTTGTTGTTGTCCTCCACAGCACTGGCAGCTTCAACTGTGCTTTGGTTGCACGTGTTTTCACCCTGCAATAGTGAACACCTCTGTAGTTCTCCCATACTGCCTAACACCACTTCCAGTATTCACATACTTTTTGTTCCAGCTAAGCTCTAGAAGAAAATCCCTGCTCAGCCAAGCTGGCCTTCTTCCCTGACTGTGACTTCAGACATGTGGGAATTGCCTCCTCTTGTGCTCTTAAGATTATTACATAAAAAATTACCATCACAGACGGACCAAAAAACACCTTCAAAAACTGATTCCCAGGAGACCTTACTAGCTACTTCCCTGAACAGCTTGAAGTTTGCTTTCCTTATGTCCTTAATTAGGGTTAGGATTGCATTTTTTTCCTCATATTACCAAAAATTTTATGGTCACAATGGTCACTATGGTTAAAATGACCACCAATCGCCACTTCATCCAAAAGTCTATTTCTATTTGCAAGAAATATATCTAGGAGAGCACCTAATTTCATTCTCAATTACATTAACTAAAAGTAATACTATAAATTTAAATATTCAAATTTATTATTATTAAATTATTATCTGTGTATTGTTGATACTTTAAATGACAAACATCTCCTTAATTCAGTAAACTTATTCTTTTGAAACATGTATGTCTCTTTACAGCTTATTAACAACGTTCATTCCTGACCTTGAAATGCACCATACTTTGTCAATTATCATAGAATATCTGTTCTGTTCAGGCACATATAAACACAATAGCCGACTTCCCCACATGCATGGTATGTCTGTTTATGTTCATCCCCCTCCCCAAATATAGTATTTATATATATACATACATTCTAGTTATTAAATATCAATAAAAATTCTAGTTATATTTTCCATAAATTTTTAAACAACATTATTTTATTTATGTGTTTATAAACATGAATAACTAGTTCAACTGATTAAAAATACTGCACTATAATAATGATTATTCTTAAATATGGGTACATTTATATAACAGAAAGCAAAAAATATATGTATATGGGATCGCTATTATTAAAATAATTATTTATTCATGATTTTCACACAAAAATACGGGTTTATATTTAGAAGGGCTGTGGAATGTACCATGAAACATGACTCCCTACAGCCATATGAACCACATAACACAGAGACAGTCTCATACTGAGAAACCATCTGACCTACTTAAAACTCATTTACCTTGATGCAAAGAGGACAAAGGTGTCTAAAGTATTTCTCACTAGAAAACTGATGATTAACACTGAGCAGTTTCTAGTACTGTACCCTCTCTTTTTAGCTTGTGTACTTTCACCATTTGTTCATTAAAGCAGAGCAGTATTAATGGGTACTTTTTATTACATCTGACAATATAAATGCAAACTTAAAATATAAGTTCTGTTAAGATGAAAGACTAGGTGTAGTATTGCCAAGTGATTAAGAATGTGACAGTGTAGTAATGCTAACGATTTTTTGCAGCTGGGGACAATAAGAATGTGATTGCACTTTAAATGCTGAAAATATGGTAAATTAACACAAAAAGAAGCAGGCCTTTAGTCAAGACATGAAGTAGCAGAATATGGGAATTTTAAAGTGAAGTATTAATGTTCAATGTCTAAAACTAAGTGAATTATATAATTTCTATGGATAAATATTAAGGATATTTCTTTCTTTCCATGTTGCTACACTATGATAACTTAAAAAAAAAATTTAAAAGTTCTCTATTAATCTAATTTTCCTTCCTCATTACATTCACGTATGTATTAAAATGGAAATCTTTTATACTAACAAAACTAAATTTCCTAATTCTATGCATATATATTTTTTAAAGCTCATAATTTTTAATAATGAAAGACTTTGACACTTTCCCTTATGATATTAATTCTTCATTTTAGCAGTTCATCATAACTCTGGTACGTATAGTACATGTGGATCAGTTTTTCCTCTTAGAAATGGATATTGCATCTTTTGAAGACAGATTTAATTGAGTTTTTACCTCGAGTATTGTGTTCAATTTTGGGCCCTTTACTACAGGAAAGACACTGAGGCCCTGGAGAGTGTCCAGAGAATGGTAACGAAACTGGTGAGGGGTCTGGAGCACAAGTCTTATGAGGAGCAGCTGAGGGAGCTGGGATTGTTCAGTCTGGAGAAGAGGAGGCTCAGGGGAGACCTCATTGTGCTCCACAACTTCCTGAAGGGAGGTTGGGGTGAAAAGGGATTTGGCCTCTACTCCCAGGCAACAAACAGGACTCGGGGAAATGGCTGCAAGTTGTATCAGAGGAGATTCAGGTTAGACATGAGGAAAAACTTTTTCTCTCAAAGAGTGTTCAGACACTGAAATGGCCTGCCTAGGCAGGTGGTGGAGTCGCCGTCCCTGGCAGTGTTCAAGAGGCATCTGGATGAAGAGCTGCAAGATATGGTTTAGTAACTTGTGGTAGCAGTGGTAATGAGAAGAGGTTGGACTGGATGATCTTATAGGTCATTTCCAACCTTGTGATTCTTTGATTCTATGATTCTATGATTCTAATTTGAACATTAACAGAAGTCCTTTAGCTTCAGATATACAAAATACAAATGAAGATATATAAAGATAACTTTAAAAGCATAAGGCTATACATGATGGTGAATTTTTGAAAATAACTATGACTGTAATTTTTGTTTTGTACACAAATGATGTAAAAAAAGTATCTGGATGTAGTTTACAAGCTGAAAAATTTACATCCAGTCAATCTGGCTCCCTTAATGGCTGATCTTGCAGCTGCTGTGAACTGACAGCAGCTGCATAAGCAGTGTTTAAATTAATAGGAAGGACATGGAAGGAGACATAGAAGACAAATCCGTTTACTGGAAATCATGAAATGTATCTACACAACTGGTAATGAAACAAGCCATTCTTACAGGTATCTACAGTCCTTAAAACATGTAGTTTTATCAGTAATTGCCATTTTTATTTGCTCACTTACTTTTAGCATGCTTTTCATGATTCCCTTTCGACAGAATGCATGAATGTCAGCATTCATTTTATTTTTTTTACCTCTGTAATCCATAAAATAAATATGAATAACAAAAAAATTTCAATCAGTATTTCTGAGGCTCTTCTCATTTGTCTATATGTAAATAAATATCCACTAAATTAGAGAAAGAAGCTAACTACAGTTTTCTGGTAATAACACTCACCCTGAATATGAAAGATGCAGTTTCAAAGTTACTATCCAAAATCAGTTATTTCTTGTAGATACTTCCAGTAGCAGCTCTATTAAAAGTTAAAAATCATAAGGAAAATCTTTTGGTATTTGTCGTATTGCTACTACATGTTGATTAATTTTTTGCAATAATATAGGGTCACCTGAATAGACATACACACATCTGACATGTATGTTAGCCCAGCTCATCTCATTACTTAATTTAGCCCTGAACAGTATATCTGTGCTTCAGTCTAACATTCATCTGACATGAGATTTTCTTACTGTTTGTTCAAAAACAGGATAAAGATCTGTTTGCTGGGAAATTTCTGTGGTCACTGTAAAGATTTCTGAAATTAGAAGGTGATTTTGTAGTTCTCCTCACATTCTCCATCCGTTCTCACTCCTCTAGCTTGTCGAGAAACACAGCAAGGCACACATTTATTTCTTGTAAATATAATTCTCTTTTCTCCTACACTTGATAATATTCTGCACTGTAAACAATTTTATTTAAGCTGAGACACTGAACTACTCTTATATTCTTCCCTTAAATTTGTTTTAAATTAAATTTGTCTTGAGCTCCATAGCCATTTTAATCTTGGCAGTGTTTTTGATTGTTTCTTTAATTAGAAAGACCAGATAAACTACTGAAGCATTACTGTATGAACTTGTGCTGAAAATTAGAAGAAGACACTCTGGATTGTTTTACAAAATTTGATTTGTTGATATTCAAGACTCATGAGCAAAAACTGCAAGGTTTAAAATACTTGCTATTCTTCTATAGTTTCTAATGAAATAGCACTTTCAATTTTATGTAAGAGGATTTTGGTGTGTTGTGCATCAATATTAAAGCCTCAGAACATGAGCACAAAAATATCAGTCCTAGAAGAAGAAGGTTCAATTGCCTTACGTCTACTTTTCTTATTCCTCTCAGAATTGATTTCTTCAAATATTTATAAGGTGATAGAATGATTATTTTAAGTGCAGAAGTAAATCCTTCTCTTGGTTAGACAAGAATTGTTCCTATTATAATTTATAAAAACTTTATTAGTATGAAAGAGGCATAATTATCATTCACAAGTATGCATTGCTTCAGTCCCAAATATGTGCTCAGATTCACTCCTGGTAGTCTAGATTTCTAAAAGTGTTAATATCTCAGAGTATCATTAGTCTTTCAACGGAATTCTTTACCAGATTCAGTGCATGAAAACATTCAAGAAAAATGCATAGTTCCCACCTTTGCTTCCTGTTACTAATAATGACTTTCTGCAGCTTCCTGCCATGTTGAGCTTACTGCACAGATATCTCAGTTTATTATTTACTTTATGTTTCTAAATAAGACCTTTTTTTTTGTTTGTTTGTTTGTTTTACATACACATATGTACACACACAAATACATACATACAGAAATATATTTATAAATATACATAGATTACAAAATTCTATGCCTTTTCTAACTAAGTCATAATTGACTTTTCAACATACTAGATTTAACAAACTCCTACCACTTGGGATTAGATAACAACACAGGTAGTATGCATGTATCAGTCTGAACTGAATTCTGTAGTTTCTGACAAATGATCAGTCAATGCAGGATCCTTTGTAGGTATGGCAAACAGACACTTGTGGGCTTACTGAGTAGTTTTCTGTCTGCTAAGACAAAACTTGTGAGCAGTTTTAAACAGAAGCAATCACTATAAGTCTGAAACAGTCCCTTTTACAGTGATAATACCATATCTATTTTACTTTTCATTCCCTTCTCCCTTATAATGAAAGTAGTATTCAATACCAGAAATTCTTTTATTCATCATTAGGTTCAAAGGCTACTGAATGCTCATGCAGTATCTGTTAAAATGCAGCAGAGATTAAGAATAGAAGAGTGAACTTCTTTTCCCATCTTTTCTCTCGGTTCCCCAAAAATGTACCTTTCCCCTGCTCCTTTAAAACATAACATTACTTTGATCTTAAAAAAAAAAAAGGGAAAACTGTCTTAGACTTAAATTTACAATCCCAGTTTGTAAGAGTTTAATTCAAATTATTTGTGTTTGGAAGGGCTTGGAGGCAGTTTTTGCTTGTTTGTTTTATTCTATTTTTCTTTCCTTCTTGCCCTCTTCTGATTTTACTCTATGTATGTAAGCCAAAGGGCATTATCTCATTAATGGCTTTCTTTCTTTGTGACCATAATTAAGGGTCACTAAATCCATTCTGGAGTCCCTGAGGGACAATGGTTTTTGAGACAATCTGAGTGAATATGTTAAAATTTGGTTAGATAGAGGACTTGACATTGACACAGAAAGGTAATTTCATCCTCAACTATAGCAATGTTGATATTTTAATTTTCTTATTAAAATACAGGGAATATTAGAGCCTGAAATCAATAACTGGAAGTGTTCAATCCCTGGATATATATAACCCCACATATGTACATCTAAACATGATTTACCATTCAAAATATTCAGAATTTTATATATCTAAACAATTATATCAACTATAGGAGGATTAGATAGTTATCACATATATGTATATTCATATACCCACACACATATATAACGTATACATTATACTATTTTAAAATTCAGATATAATCTTACTCTTGCTGATTTGAAATACAAAAATAGAAGTACATAAAATTAAACATAAACCATGATTTTTTAAAATAATGCTTACAGTTTAAAAAAAAACAACAACAATGAAAACAGACAAGTAGTAGACAGTGGTTATCATTAGCAAGTTTTTCTGACATTTCCTGACACCACTTTATACTTAGTTTGCTCAAAAAATGAGCAGGCTTGTTAGCTTGTCATATTTAAAATAAGGCATTGCTCTATCTCCTCAGTTTTTTGAAGATGTTGAAGTTGTCAGGGTATTCAGAGAAAACAGACACATGTTGATTTGTTGTAATTTCCGAATTATCAGAAGAAGGTAAATAAAACAAAAACATCAAAAAACACTAAAATATATTCTTCATCAGTTAGTTAGTAATCAATAAGATGGCTTTCTTCTATTGGAAAATCTTGTCCTAAATAGAAAGCATTTTTAATCAAGGAAATATATGTCTCAGATTTGACAGATGATATGCTTTATATTTTATGTTTGCATTCTCTTAATATAAAAGTATTAGATAGATAATGTATTCATTTTTTGAGGCCTGCTATTGAAAAGATTTATGCACATGATTTGAGAATTCCACCTAGTCTCATTCACTTTGCTGAGCATACATAGAATGCATACAATTAAGCACAAGATCAACTTTCAGGATAGTGCTTTGCATTATTTAAATCAACTTTAAACACCAACATCTTCTGAACTGTTTTTATATCTAAGTCTTGGATCTTTTGCAAGTTTTGCTTTTCTCAAGATTTGCATTACTACTGTCAACTCAATATTTCTATTGCTTTTTCTCATGGAGCTTTGTTACTGATAACTCACAAGTAAGTAGGCTGATTTTACATTTTTATATATTTCTTCTATTTTTTTTTTCCCTTCTTGGAGACTTCCTTATTTTTAGTGATAAAGAGAATACGAAGTCTAACTCAGCAACTACACAAATACATCCCACGGAGATAGTCTTTGATCTCAATGTCGTGAACATTTGATATAAGGCAGTAAAAATGTAATTTATTCTGTCCTTATAAAGAAAGCCTTCAAATTACATATGTCAATGTTCTAAATGCTCAACATAATATAATAACAAATATGGTTATTGTGTGTTGTAATTAATTGAAGACAAGTATAGAGAAAGAAAGAAAAAATACAGAAGACCCAATTATTTCATTTGGGAAAACAAGATTAAGCTTTCTGACATTTTCAGAACATTGTTCTGTGTCAAAAAATCTGAACCATTTATGTAGATTCGTATTGTTATAATTGTATAGATTATGTATTTACCATTTATGTAGATTTTGCAAAAATGACAAGAAGTCTCAGAACAATATGAACACTGTAAATGCCTATATTTAAAGAGGTTTTTTTATGCTTGATAAGTTACTCACTGTGCCTTGAAATGCACTTTCTAGATGCTTATTGTGACAAAACAAGAAATACTAACCACCTTTGCTTCTTCAGTCAGTTTGTCACATGAAATATTTGTCTAACATTTTTTCACTTTAGTCATTCACATTAGTCACTTGAAAAACAGCACATTGATGATTCTGTTAAATCAGAAAACTGTACTTGAACAAGTAAAATAGACCATTCTACATGTTTTCCGTTGTTCATTAATTTCCAACAACACACATTAAATATAATAAATTATATTTATTAGAACACAAGGCTATAACTCAAGAAGAGATTTTGACATTTGATATAGTTAAGTGTTAGAAATAAATCTGCAGTGTCATATTTTAATTACAAAAGAAAGGAAAAGGATCTTAAGATATGGCTTAAGCCAATGAGTAGCAATCATGAAGCTCTTTCTGAAACAAGTAATATTTCCATATAATTTTAGACTTATAGTCCTTACACACAAAGCATACATAAAAAAAAAAAAAAGAAAAAAAAGAAAAATATTTACTATAAAGACTTAATTTCCTAAAAGTGTAGAAATCTCCTTGTAGTTCAAAACAAAATCTGATCTTAGATATTGTCATCGTTTTATGATTTCTGTTATTGGTATTCCATATCATAATATTATGTAGTGCACTGAGAGTTAAAGAGTTAATGCTCCCGTTCTGGGTACCTGTCACAGAAGAGAAGGACTATATCTCCCAGAGGACTTCGCTGTTCTGTTAGTGTTTTCTGCTCAGAGGGAAAGATAAAAACTGTGGATCATGAGACACCCCTTTTGATCTGGATCATCTCTGCTGCAGGTGCCGTATCGCATGGGTCTGTGGGTTTCCTCGCCCCACTAGTCATGTAACTGGTCTGAACCATCCTGTAAACTGTTGACAGAATGTTTGTATGATTCCTTAGAAATCCATGGTAGTTACGCTTGTCCCAGCTTTTTGACTTGAGATTTGATTTTGAATCTGTTAATTTTTCTGGTGGTACTGCCATGGCATCTTTGATCGCCAATGGCACATTGCCCCTATTAACTTGTCTTAAATAAAATAAATAATAGGGCTGGGCTTACTACTATCAAATTTATTAAAACATTAGCAATAAAATTATAGGCAAGATTAAGTTTTTTTTTTTTTAAAAAAAAAGGAAAATCCTTCTTGTTTTTTCCCTTTTAAAAATTCACAGTCAAAACTTATATCTTTTTCTGCCAGATCAACATTAAAAATATGCAGTAAGTCATCACAGGATCCCACAAAGTCTCCAGACATCACTATGCTGTGTTTTGGAAAGTTATTTGTTCTTATTATTTTTAAATATTGTTCTATTTCTTAACCTGAAATTTTTATTTATTTCATAGTAGTTGATATCAAGAATATGTATTTACTTTGTACATATCTGAAAACACCTATACTTCCCATTCAAGCTTTTCCTCTTTATGCTAACTAATTCTGTTGCCATCAAAAGTTTCTCATCTGCTCAGTTGTTCTGTTGTTGCCACCTAGCCTTTTGCTCATTCAGCTGTATTTGGAAAGAATAGAAGTGTGCAATTTTTTGTATATTTTAACTGAATTTCTTCTTAATGTTTATTTCCAAATTTCTTCTTGCATCTGTTACTATTTGCATCTCTTACTATTTAAGCTGTAATTCTGTAATGTTTTCAGAGCAGTTACAGACCTTCCTAGTTTGCCTTTACCTGGAAATTTAGTACAACAGAAAGCACGAGGGATTAAAATAGCAAAATGAGATCCAAAACAGCAGAACCCTGAGTAGCATCACCCAGTGCATCCTTCTAATTTCACAGTGAATGATTAACAATTCTGTTTTCCTCACTTGTTCACAAAGCTTAAAACACAATAGTGCTAAAATTCAAAATACATAACGACTCAGAATATGTTTCTTCTCTGATTAAAATCTTTGTTACCTTTTCATTAAAGGAAATTAAATTTATTTGACAGGACTTTCTTGAGAAATGATGTTGATATTACTGCACTGTTATTGCTATATGCTAAAGGAGTGGTTGTTTTTGTTTTGAACTGTACAAAAAAAAAAAAGTCTTGTCTGACCATTCTAGTGTACTAGGTATGGAAAGTCTCCCCAAATCATGTTCTTCTATAGTTATTTTATTATATGACATTTATAAATACTAATGACAAAGGCAAAGTAATGCATGGGTAAAAACTGTGCTCAGCTTACAGACCATTAAGCACTATCTAATAGCAATCAATATAGTACTTTTTTGTTTTATTATTTTCCTAAACTGCTGTGTTTATTAGGAAGGCTCCCGATTTCCATCTTCTGTATCACATTCTATTCTGTGAGGATGAAGAGTTTGGAATTTGCTTGTCTAACCCTTTGGAATGTATCACTAGTCATATTTCATATTTTCATGTGGAGGATGGGTATTCATTTCTAATTATAGATTTTTAAAATGTGGCAGCCAGATTCCCTCTATAGGAAAAAAAGAGAGGCAGGCACCTCTAAGGGAGATTGAACACTTTCAGCATTCTGCCTCGACTGCCCATCTCCACTCACCAGAGAAGTAATTTTCATATGATACTTGATGGAGAAATGAATGCCAAGATGTAATCTGAAGGGCAGTGCTTATCTCAGCTGTTGCAAGATCTAGCTGTGAGTTGGATCCAGATACAGCATTTACGCACTCATAGCATTCATGTGTAAGTTTTGGAGAACTTTTAAGGCTTATCAAACTCAATAAATTCATATCCTTTATGAAATAAAATGAAGATAATATTTTTGAGAATTCATTAAGAAAATGATTTTTCAAATACTCAAAAAACTGAAACAAAAAATTCTTACTACTATTTATTTTAATTACACAGATTTTTTTTTCTGTATTATGTTGGACAATTATTCTTAGATATTAAATGCAAACTTTGTGTCCATTCATCAATTTGCATTTTACTAGATCTGCCTTTATTTAAGAGAATTTTGACCTTGAAATAGTGTTAGTTAACTTCAAGGACTTAAATATATACGTTTGTGGATTTTTTTTAAATATGGCACCAATAAAATATGTATCTATAGTCATTACAAGGCTTCACAGTTATTTCATATATTTAGAATGAGGGATTAAAATACCCTTCCTCTTCCACATGGCACCATTTGTTTGCTTTCAGTAATGATCTGAAGCAGTTCTGAGGGAAACATACAGAACACAATCATGACTTATATTATCTCCAGCACACTGTCATATTGTATTCCATAGAAGAAAGAAGAACAGAAAAATACTATTCAGAACAAGGAACAAGAAATGAGATTTCCTTTTAAGAGCGAGATTTCCTTATAAGAGTGTACACTATTTATAGCCTAATCTGATAGGGTCATCAGGGTTGGAATAATAGAGTCATAGAATGGTTTGGGTTGGAACAGAACTTTAAGACCACCTAGTTCCAAGAACCCAGCTATAGGGAGGGACACCTCCTAGTAGACCAGGTTGCTGAGATTACAGGGAATACTGCTAAAATGAATACTGAAGGACTGTATTTTCAAATCACAGAATCACAGAATTGTAGGGGTTGAAAGCATTGAGATCATTGAGTTCAGCGCCCCTTATGGTGAGAAACTGAAACTCAAGATCTGTTAAGGTTTTAAGAAAGAACAAATTACTCAACAAATAAAATTGGTTATGTAAGTGAAGAGCACATTACAGATTTTATTACAAAATGCTTTAGTCCTCCACTGCCTTTTAAGCATTTGGCTTCACAGCTTTTTTGTTGTTGTTGCTGTATTTGCTAGTTTTCATTAAAGATTTTTTCTCTTTCATATTTGAGAAGCAAGGATAAAGAAAGAAAGAGGCTGTTTGTGATAAAGGCTGTGTGGGATGGATAGAGAGTTATAATTCAATAGAAATATAAAAAGTATTTCAGGCTTGCAACAGGATGATTCTAGAACCAAGAAGTGTTTTTACCTGAATGCTGTCTCTTACATACTTTACACGGTTTGAAGGACAGAGAACTTCTTTTCTAGTCATACTATTTTCTTGTTTCCATGGAAAATTTTAACTATCAGTTCTCATTCATTCTGATAGTTTAAAAAAATGTCAATATCTTTGTATAAAAAGGGAATGGCACAGTCTTCCTGATTTGCCTGGAGCCCCTCGCCCAGAGAGAGATGCAGCTGTTGGAGTGGATCCAGAAGAAGGCCACTAAGATGATCAGGGGGCTGGAGCACCTCCCCTGTGAAGAAAAGCTGATGGAATTGGGCCTGAAAAAGAGAGGGCATCAGGAAGAGCTCACTGTAGCCTGTCAGTGCTCAGAGGGAGCTTATAAACAAGACAGAGAATGTCTTTTTAAATGATCTGTTAGTGATAAGAGAACAAAGAAGGGTTTAAAACTAAAAAAAAAAGTGAGATTTTGGTTAGATCTTATGAAGAACATCTTTACTCAGAGTGCAGAACAGGTTGCCCAGAGAAGCTGTGAATGGCCCCATCTCTGGAGGCTTTCAGGGTTGGATGGGGCCCTGGGTAGCCTGATCTGGTGACTGACAACTTTACTTATGGTAAGGGGCTTGGAGTTAGATGATCACTATTGTTGCAAGCCTCCACACAATTCCAGCCCAGTCAACAACACCCATATCAGTGCCCTTATCGTCTGCACCCTCACCCAGCACAGGGACACAGGAGACACACGCCATAGGGTGTTGCTGAAATGCCAATTTATTGCTGCGCAACAACTACCTATACACCGTGACACGTGACCGCCTCATGAACCCGTGACCCGTTAGCACCCAGAACCACCCCCTGTAACTACCACCCACTTTAGCCCAAGTACCACCCACACCGAGTACCGCCCACAACTATGATCTCTTCCATTTTTTCATTGCAGGGGTTGAAAGGGACCTCTAGAAATCATCAAGTCCAGACCACCTGCAAAGCAGGCCCCCAACAGTGGGCTGCACAGGTAGGCATCCAGGCAAGTCTTGAGTATCTCCAGAGAAGGAGAATCCACAACCTCCCTGGGCAGCCTGTTCTATTGCTCCATCACTCTCACTGTGAAGAAGTTCCCTCTCATATTGGTGTGGATCTTCCTATGCTCCAGTTTATGGCCCCCCCACAGACTGCTGAAAAGAGGATGGCCATGTCTCTTTGTCTCCCACATTTAAGATATTTTAAACATTAATAAGATCACCTCTGAGTCTTCTTTTCTCAGGGCTGAACAGACCTAGGTTACCCAGCCTTTTCTCATAGGAGAGATGCTCCAGGCCATTTATCATCTTTGTGGCCCTTCTCTGGACTCTCTCCAGAAGGAGATCCTTGTCTTTCTTGCACTGGGGAACCCAGAACTGGATACAGTACTGCAGGTGAGGCCTGACCAGGGCAGAGTAGAGGGGGAGGATCAGCTCTGTTGACCTGCTGGCCATGCACCTTTTAATACACCCCAGGATCCCACTGGCCTTCTTGGACACCAGGGCACACTGCTGACTTATGGCCAACCTGTCATCCACAAGGACCCCCAGGTCCTTCTCCACAGCACTCTTCTCTAGCAGTTTATACCTCAGCCTGTACTGATACTTGCAGTTATTCCTTCCCAGGTGCAAGACTCTACACTTGCTTTTGTTAAACTTCATCTGTTTTCTTGTTGCCCACCTCTGCATCCTATCCAGATCTAGCTGAATAAAAGCACAGCGTTCTGGTGTGTCAGCCACTCCTCCCAGCTTTGCATCATACTTCCTGAGGGTGGACCCTGTCCCCTCATCAAGTGCGTTAATGAAGACACTGAACAAGATCAGACCCAGTACAGACCCTTGTGGAACACCACTAGTTACATGTCTCCAACTACACTCTGCACCATTGATCACCACCCTCTGAGTTCTATCTCTGAGCTTTCTTTCATCAGAAAAGAAGAAAATAATAAAATTGCACAGAGAAGTAGCATTTTTTGTTTTTTGTTTTTGCCTACTTGTTTGCGTTAATAATTTCCCACACAGATTTTCCTTGTGATAAAAAATCTAGTTTGCCTGTATCTTCTTCAGTGTGTATCTGGCTACATATCTGAGTCACTGTCTCTATTCTTTTTCCTCAGCCTACATTTATTTTTATTGTTGCTTCAGCTTTTCTGCCACTATTTAGCATTTAGAACTATGTGATCCTATGTGATATGACAAGCACTACCAACATCCTCTGTCACTGTAGAAGAAAGTAAGCAAGAAAGTAAGGAGAAACATAATAATAATTATGCAATTACTATTACTATAGCAATAGTAGTAATATGGGGAGAAAAATAGCTCTACAGTGTGAAAACTGCAACTACTTCCTCCTTTTGCTTCCCGCGAGGCTCTGCAATATCTTTTGTTTCATCATTGTAAAATACCAGCCAACATCTGAATATGTAACACTTAGTTTTACACGTTTTAAAACATTTTCCTAAGTGATTTCTATCACTGATACCCATTTCAGATCAACTAAATGCTTGCAGCTTCAGGGCCAAAGTCACAGCACGCATTAGACCTGAACACTGTGCTTTGCAGTTGAATTAGAGAAGAGTTGAAAAGGTGAAATTCTATCTCTCTAAATTAGGTTTAAAGTGTGTCTGCAGTACAGCAGTGCTTTCATTAATTCATTGTTCTTACCTCCACAAATTCCCTGTTGTTAGCTTAGCATGTGAACTATGCACAAAGCCTTCACTCCATTATATTGCAGACACCAAATTAAGTTTGCATGACCTGAAGAGATGTGTGTCAACTGTTTGTACCAAGTGGTGAAGTTCAAACAACCTATGTACAATCTAATTATTCAGGATGTACAGCACAACTCATCTAAATAACAGCATCTGTTCAGAGATGGATTTTACTGACCAGAAAGTTTAGATTACCTCTTCGAACTGAAATCTTCTAAATAAAATGTCAAGAATATCTAGGGCCTTGCTTACAATATCAGTAATCTTTTGATTATTTTTGTCATTTTTTGAACAGTTCTTCTTTGCATTCCAATTATATTTTATCTGGCTACATATTCTGTTCGATCTGGTTTTCAATATCTAAATCTTCCTAAGCAAACATTGGACACTGAAAAAAATGTGGAAATATAAATACATACATATGTATGTATGGAATAGCTTGTATAAAGAGCAAGAAGGATATTATACCCAACATCCTAGTGCTGAATTGATCATCAGCAATAAAGTTGTCCTAATTTTCACCAAAGATCTTACAAGGATGTAGCTATTTCTAAAAATCAGTTGGACCAATAAAATGTAACATTTGTGATTCAAGTATAAACAAAACTGCTTTTCTCTCATCAGTAAAGCAAAGTAGAAGGTGTAACACATCTATTTACATGGTTCAATAGCAGGAGCAAACAATTTTGTACTACAGCTTTTCTTCATTGCCAGTGTTCTCCAGAAGCTCTTTAAAAATTCTTGCTTGTGAAATGAACACAACTCCACTCTAGTTTTCCCACTGCTGAGTTTTTTGGCATAATAACATAAGAACTCTTACCACTGGATGCTGATTTTACTGATAGAAGAGAGAATAAACCAAGTTTTCTGATTACAAATGAGTACAAAGTTGTCTTTTTGTGAAGATGAATTTAAAATTTGTCCAGATGTATCTTTTAAACTAGGTCTAAAAGATAAATTATATACAACTTGTTGTGCAGAAAATCAATTGTATGTATTTTGTTCTGCTGATATGGGGATTCTTTTTTGTTGTTGTTGTTGTTGTTTGTTTGTTTTTTCTTTTTCTACTTGTAATTCACATTATTTTAAGTAAATTAGATGTCTGCTTTATTTAAAAGACCTACAGTCTGAAGAATATGAATTAAATGAGGCTTAGACAAATTGCAATAATGAGAGTAATATGAGCTGCTTAAAAATGGTTGCTAAACTCTCAGGAAACGTATTTAATTGCTACTGTTTTCTAATTGGAATTGGCAAATTTGTGTGCTCAGACCTACAATATTAATTCATATGAATAATCTTTAGACTGTATACTTGGAACCCTGCCTGAATTTCCTCTGAGTGAAGAACAGGTTCATTTAAAATCACTCAGGAATTCTTCAGCTGAAAGAATTGTTTGTTCATGTATTAATGTCCATACATCTCTAATTTCCATGGACATCTTAAAAGCTACAAGAGTGAGCCAATGTAATAGTCCTTTCTTGAGAACACATGTTGAATAGGGCTCTTAAAACCACTGTTAATACACACACGCACATAAAATAAAAAAAAAAAAGGTAAATAAAGTTAGAGCATATAATAAGATTCTCAAAACACTAGGCTAAAGCTTACTGCACTAGGTACAACAAAATTAAGCTTTTTCCAGTTTTAATTAGCAGAGTTTGTCCCATATTTAATATATTATCTCAGTTGACTTCTGTTTTACTTCTTTTCTCAGTAACAACCCCCCATAAACCATGCATGAAAAGCTTGTCACTGCTATTCAATCTGTGAATTTCAATATTTTGCCATGTTAACTGATCACGAAACCACACACTGTTGCCTTTTTGACAATAGCTAGATGGAGTAAAAACATGTCCTGAGAAATGCATTACATATTCCTGAATGAAATCCAAATATTTTCCAGTTACAAAGAAAATCTGCTTTACTCTTATACTTAGATGTTCTCAAAAGATAGGATTCATTAGTGTATAGATCACCTTATGATATCAGAAAAATCTTAAGTTCTAAGGGCATAAATTACTACCTAAACATCCAAGAGACTGAAATTTTGGTTTGTCAGTTCCCTTAAGATAAACAAAACCAATTCAGAGCATCAATTTTTTTTGTTTCTGTTATGGAATATTTTGAATATTCCAAACAGTAGTAATAGTGATCCTCTGAGATGAATTTGCTCAAGAGCCTCAGACTTTTGCATTGGTTTCATTTTTCTTTTTATTTTTTCATGACATCTAAAAGCAAACTGAAAACCAGTATCTTTAATTAAAGCCTTTTAATTTGAGATGTATGGAGATGTCTGTTTTCTTCTATGGTACTAAAAAAAGTTGGTGGGAGACTGTATAATGTTCTGCAGCTCTGCTTCTGGAGGCAAGTCTGAATAGTTATACATAAAGGAGCCAGTTCGCTGTAAAATTTCAAATTTTTTTTTTTTTCATTTTCAGTTGGGAATCACAGTAAGTGAGGGCCTAAATGCCAGGAGAGAGTAGTAATAAGTTCCATTTAGGCAGCTAACAAAATCTGCATGTAAATTATGTATTTGTTGAAACAATCTCAAATTAAATGCAATAGCCATAGAACTTCAGGGATAAGAATGCAATTTAAATAATTATCTATTATGTGCATCTCTGTCTATCATGAACCTACCTGGAAATTTGCATACACTCATGTATGATGATGAGTGTTGTGCCATGATCATTCTTCTAAGTGTGAGATTAGTCCATCCAGGTACTAATGAAAACAGACCAATTTGGCTGATCTGGAATTTTTTTATTTATTCCAGAGCTCCAATACAAAAAGGCAGCAAACAGTGTGGAAGCGGGGAAAGGCTAAGGAATCCCTTTACCCTGCTAGTCATGGAACTGGGCCGAACCAGCCTGTAAACCATTGATAGTGGAACATGAGCCCTCATTGTGCCCTGGCATCAAAGGTGTCAATTAACCTCATGGACTGTGAAAACAATGGCACAGATGATAGATCAATGGAATGGCTTTCCCCTTTTATGTCACACTTGTAAGGCCACATCTAAATGCTGCATTCATTTTTTCGTTACTAAACTGAGAAAGAGATGGACAAATTGGAGGCAGTTCATGGACCTCCAAGGTTGATGCATTGGAGCATGGTGAGAAAAGATTAGGGAACATGGTCTGACTCATTTTAGAAGACAGAACATCTTCAGGGCACACAATAGCCTCCACAGCACCCACAGAGTTCTCTGAGGAGATAGAGACAGGCTGTTCTCAGAAGTTCAGAGAGGGAGGAAAAGAAAGAAAAAGTGTAATCTGAAAGAAGAGGTTTCCCTTGAGGACAGTGAGACAGTGAAGCAAGTTGCAATGAAAGGCTGTTCTATCTCTGTTCTTGGGGGGTTTCACAGAATCACAGAATCACAGGGGGTTGGAAGGGACCTCAAGAGATCATTAAGTCCAACCCCTCTCATAAAGAAGGTACCCTATAATAGGTTGCACAGGTAGGTGTCCAGACAGGTCTTGAATATCTCCGTAGAAGGAGACTCCACAACATCACTGGGCAGTCTGTTGCACTGCTCCATCACTCTAACCATAAAGAAGTTCTTCTATGCTTTGAATTTCCTATATTCAATTCTAGGCTATTTCTCCTTGTCCTACCACTATACATCACCAAGAATTATCTGGCCTCATTTATTTACCTCCCTTTAGATATTTATAAAATTGACATAGCTGTGAGGAGCTTGGTATGACCCCACAAGTGATTTTTTTGTGGGCTGGGATGTGGTCTAGAGACCTTCTGAGGTTCCTTAGAGCATCAGTTGTCCTTCATGACAATACAAAACAAAAGCATGTACTGGAATTATTCTGTGATCTTCTGTTGTGAGATAAAGAAAAATGACACTAGGAACCGCAAAGTCACTGAAGCTTTAAGACAGAATGAATAAGACTGAAAATAGGGTAAATGACATGCATAAATGGTTATTTTCATAGCACTAGAGAGAAATGAATGCAGATAATTGCATTTAGAATTTTGCAATATATATGAAGTACTCAGTACACACCCAAAGGAATACTGAATATTTTCTAGTGTAAAATATGCTCAGTGATTGCAGAAAATTATCATCCTTTCAATTTCAGTTCAGATTTATATGTTTTACTCCCACATGGAGACGTGCCCAGTGTTGAAGACATATATGATTTCTAAAACAATATTATTCCTTTTGATCTGGCACAGATACAGAACTTTAATTGGTTTTCTTCTGTCCTTTTCATAAATCTAATTATTTTAACTGAAATTTGAACTACAGAACTGACTGGAAACAAAGGGGCTACAAGAGATTTGGCCCTTTAAAAAAGCGCAGTAGTTTGTTTAAGATTCTGTGTCATTTTAACATGGAGGGGGAGAATATATTGGCATGATTCTGAGATTGATTGATACTGGAAAGACTTTGGGTTTTCTTGTGAACAGTTGGATTTGTGCTACAGACAGATGGATTGTTACTGCAAAGAGTTGGTGTGTTGCTAGGGAGTGTTGGAATGATATGCTGTACAGGTGTCAAATTTGTGAACCAGAGTTCATAATAGATAATACAGTATCTACATGTATATATTATGTATACAAGTCAATTACTAGCAATATTCTGTACTGTAATCATACTCACATTGTCACTACACACAGAATGCAAAGGCTTCATTACAAAAGGGACCTTCTGACAAAAAGGACAGAATTCAGAAAGTAAGATTGTGTATGCAGATCAGGAACTGCACAGATTTCAGAATGTGCTGAAATTTCACTCAACTTTTATTATGATGTCTTACATATCATCTAAAACAGTATAGCTATAGTGCTGCATATGAATTCACTTCAGTAGGATAGGAATAAGCTTCGCAAGAAGGGCACGAAGACTAATTGTTGCACTCTATGTAGCACTAACAGAGTAAAATTTTGTCCTTGAATGGCAATTTCTCCAGACATTTCTTGACACTGCATAGCCCAAGACTATGTTTGTATCAGCATATGCAGCTTTCAGAGAGAACTCTAGCACCTGTGATACACCTGTTTTCTTATCCCCACTTGTTACCTTCAAGCTTGCTTGTAACTCAGATAATAAGCTCACTGCGGTCATCAAAATTAAAGTTCATTATCAATGACATATTCCATAGATCACAGCAAAATAGAATCATAGAATGGCCTGGGCTGAAAATGACCTCAAAAATAGTCTGATTTCCACCTCCCCGCCATGGGCAGGATCACCAACCACTAGAGCAGGCTGCCTAGAGCCACATCCAGCGTGACCTTGAATGCATCCAGGGATGGGACATTCACAACCTTTCTGGGCAACCTGATCCAGTGCATCACCACTCTCTTAGTGAAAACATCCTCCTACTATCTAGCCTAAATCTCCTCTGTCTTAGTTTGAAACCATTCCCCCTTGTCCTAGGGGGACCCATGTGGTATGACCAGACCAAGTACATGCTTTTGTTTCATATTGTTATGAAGGGCAACTGATGCTGTAAGTAATCTCAGAAGGTCTTTATACCACATACCAGCCCAGAAAAAGTTCACTTGTGTGGTCATACCAACTATGTAGTGACCAAGTCATGAGTACGGAATAGAACCTGTTCATTCTAAAAAGAATTTGTAGATATATGTGGTGTTATATATATACACCATGAAATCATAGCAATAAGAAATCAAAAAGTTATTTGAAAATTTTCACCAAAGACGAGAGGATTATTGTTATAAAACTTTTGATCATTTACTGTCTTTACCAGTTCTAGGAAATTGCTTCCAGGACAGACTCTGTGTGTGGAAGCTAAAATATCCTGTTATTCTTTCATAAAATCTGAATAGAAGTCATGAGTTCTCTAGCCATTTAATGAATGTCACTTGGTATTAGGAACATATTCAGTGACCATATCCATATGCAGCATGAAAGCAAAAGGTCAAGAAATATTTCATATGACGTGCTCCAAGTCTCTTCTGTATGTACCAGCAACACGATCAATCTTTTTCTCAAAGTGTAGTTCAGTGGTGTAGAGAAGAAGTAATGGAAAAGTTTTCATAAACTTATTTTTTGTTTATTTGTTTTAAAAAGTAAAATACTGATGCCCAAGTTATGTCATCTTTTGCGGCTGTTCAAGAAAGATATGAAAAATTTGGATTTGGGGAAAAAAAAAAAGAAAGTAATCTTAAAAGAAGAAATACAAAAATTTATTCTTTCTTTGGGTACTCTTTACAAACATAGTACAAAGCCACTATGTAGAGGAAAATCAGAACAGATGGAAGAATGTTTTCAGGAGTGATACACCTAATTTCTAGTGTGTTCCATATGCCTTAAGTTCTTTCACCTTGTTTTAACAAGCAGAGAACAGAACAGAAAATAAAAAACAAAAAGCCTTCACTAGGCTGAGTTTGAAAGCTGTCACTAAAATGAGTCAGTCATTTCTATTCATCTAACAAAAAGGGAATTTGTTATTTTGAGCATTTCCCAATCTGTGTTACACAGAGTACAGTTCTTGAGGTTACAGTTATTGTCAACTATTGCATAGCCACAAATTTCAGTTTCACAATTTCATTTTTTACTAGGATGTTTTTCAATAATTATGCCTATCTAGTTCAGCTTTCCCAGAGACTCAGAAAATTCAAAGCTTTAGCTATGTACAAGAAAGAAAAATGCTTGTCTATATAAATACTCTAGAGTACCACAATCACATTTAATTTCACTACTTGCCTTCTGTGTGTTTATTGGAAGCTGGCACTTAACTAACATGCAGTATGAGCTACTCACAGATCTCAATCTTTTTGTGTTGAAATAAAAGCATCTGCTGAAAGTAGGTCATACAGGAATTCACATGTGCCTAGAAATTTTTTATTTTTGAACGAAAGTATTAAAGTGGAATTTCAGCCATGTCAGGACTGGTTCTGGCATTACTAAAATATTGTTTTGCTGACTACTCCTTTCTTATTTGTGCCTGAGCATTTATGGTGATACTTTATAGAAATACCATAAGAAAGAGCCCATCTTGCAGAGTGTTGATGACTGAGGGACTGGAACATCTGCCATGTGAGGAGAGGAATTGAGAACTGGGACTGTTCAGCATGGAGAAGAAAAAGCTCAGGAGGATTTTGTCCATGGTTGTAACTACCTCACCATGGGAGTAAAGGCAGAGATATATTCTTCCCAAAGGTGCCCGATTACAAGACCAGAGATAATGGGCACAAACTAAAATGCAGGAAATTATGTCTGAAACATATGTTTGAGAAAATATTTTATTTATATTGTCAAAACTAGAACAGGCTGTCCATCCTGTCCTGTCCATCCTCCAATCCTGTTGGAGATCCATCCTGTCCAACCTCCATCTTCACATAAACCCAAAACCTGACTGTACATGGCTCTGAGCATCCTGCTCTAGCTGACTCTGCTCTGAACATAGGGTTGGCCTTGAAGATCTCATGAGTTGCCTTACCACCTCAGCCAGACTGTGATCCTCTGTGTGATTCTGCATTCATAGCATGACACAAAGAAGGGAAACTCATCTGTAAGCTAAAAACAGACATTTCAATCCTATTCTCCAAGACAGGCTGAAACAAGTACCTTACTACCATCCAGTAACTGAAAATCACTGTTTGTCAGCTGAATTCAAACATCATATTTGCCAATGAAAAGATTGAAAATAAGCCTGGAGCTTCTGCAAAATCTTTCAGAATTTCAGAAGCACCCTTAGAGGTTAAGATTACATTGATTCTTGATTTTTAATAAAAAATAAATATTAAATTATTGTTAAGCAATTTTAAAAGTTTAACTGACAGATCATAATGTATTAAACACATCAGTATTCTGCATGCTCTCTTAATTGCAAACACTGGTTAAAAATATCACAGTATTTTATTTCAGTGAGTTCAAGAAATTAATGCTCAGAATAGCACATAACTTTTGAAGAATTTTCATCCTGGGGGAAAAAAAAAAAAAAAAGACCAACACTTTCAACATCGTTTCTGCATTTTCTGAGAGCAATTTTTTGATTCCATGCCAAAAGCTTGGAGAGCATAGTAAAGAAAAGGGGCATGGGAAGTGAAAAGCAACCCACATTCAAGAATAGAACAGATCTTTTTTTAGAAAAGAACATCAAAATGAGGTCTTATGTGACTGAACCATTTCCTTATTTCTGGAGAGTAGCATTATGCTAATTTGACAAAAAATTTGTGCTAGCTACTGTAGCACTGTATATTACTGCAACATGGAGCATTAGACCAACAGTTGGTCTCATCTAGGATCATTCAGAATACTACATCATTTCGAGAACAACAGCATTATTAGCAGCATGATAACATAATGATCTCCTGCTACAATATCTTTCCAAGAATTGAGATATTGTGACCCTTCCAAGTGTATTTCTGTTGTATTTAAAATGTTCTGCCCAATTTACTGTATTTAAAGACTATTTTTGTCAGGAGAAGAGTTGTCTGTTTCATGTGTAGTATTAATATTGTGTAAAAATAGCTACTTAGAACTTCAGCAGTGTTTCTAATGGCATAACTATGTATATCTGGCTGCAAATGGCAGTGCATTTTTTTCATTTATCCTGACATTATTTTAAAGGCTGCATTTGAGATGAATCACTTGAATTTGCATTTAAGAAATTCGATTTTTACTGTAGCTTTTTACAGGAATAAATGACAATGTCACCAGCGTTAGTTGCTTCCTGGAAATAGCGTTATTTGGCGTTTCATTAGTTTAACAGTTTTGATTTTTACTTCCATCAAATTAGCTATCTCATTTAACTACTATTCCTGTTACAAGTTCACAGGAACTTGGTCAGGGATACATGATGAACTTGAAGAATGTCACCTGGAAAGAGACATACTATTAGATTTAAAATTCACACAGAGTATCGATACATTATGGAAAAATGCATGTCATTCAAAAGAGCAACATGGACTGCTTAGAAGTACCAAATAGCTGCTGAACTAGATGCTTGATATAAACTCCTCTTCATTGATATCACTTCTTTTTGTGTAGCGCTCCCAAATGTAGATTTTTAACTGAGAGATACCAAGTAATCATTGAATTAGATCAGGAGAAAGAAGGCTTATTAGTGTTCAGTAGGAAGCTTTGTTGTTTTGTGTGTCTTAATTTTATTTTTAATAATAATCTATATTGCCTCTAGAAAGAAAATAAGCTAATATAAGTTATTTAATTCTGTGGGTTGTGATTTGCAAAGTTTGTCACAAAACAGCAATTTCACAACATTTCAGAAAAAAAGATAACTAACAAGAAACAGTTTATAAAATATGAAATTCCCTTTTACATATTTTTTTATAACCCAGTTCAGTTATTATTGAAAAAAAAATCTCTTCAGTAACTGAAATTTGTATTTATAAACTTAATAAGGGCAAATTTCTTAATAAAGGAAAGAATATATGAGTCACTATTGAAATGCTGACATAAACATGTTGTACATATAGACATATTTTGTCAAGCAAAATCTGTGTCTCCCAAAGAATCTGCTAAAATACTGCTCATATACACTTAATCTTGCTTATTCATTAAAGTACAGAGAGAAATGTGAACAATTAAAAGAAGTTCATAGAACATTATTTTGAAATAAAAAATCACAGAATCACAGAATTGTAGGGGTTGGAAGGGACCTCTAGAGATCATTGAGACCAACCCTCCTGGTTGCACAGGTAGGCATCCAGGCGAGACTTGGATATCTCCAGAGAAGGAGACTCCACCACCTCCCTGGGCAGCCTGTTCCAGTGCTCCGTCACCTCACTGTAAAGAAGTTCTTGCGCACATTTGTGGGAACTTCCTATGCTGCAGCTTATGTCCGTTTCCCCTTGTCCTGTCTCCATGCACCACTGAAAAGAGACTGGCCTCACCACTATGGCCCCCATACCTCAGGTATTTATAAACCTGGATCCCCTCTCAGCCATCTTTTCTCAAGGCTAAACAGACCCAGTTCACTTAGCTTTTCTTCATAGGGGAGATATTCCAGGCCCTTCACCATTTTTGTGGCCCTATACTGGACTCCATACATTTATGTTCTTATTTACCTTTCAGAAGATACTTTCACACTCCACGTTCATATCTCTACTTATATTTGACTCAGTTGATCAGTATCTTGTTCACGTTCATTTTCTTGGTGTGATTCTTTCCATAATCTTCTACATGGAATTGTTTGAATTTTGAATGAAATTAATGGTAGCCTGGGCAATATGAGTATTCAACTTCTTATATTTGACGCCCACTAAAATCAAACAAAAAAAATCAGAGTATGGAATTTGTTGTATGGCTGGCCTGATAGATTAAGCTGTCCAGGGCTTCATCCAACTTGGCCTTGAACACAACTTATTTACTAACTATGATATCAGAATACAGGATAACACAATATAATACAATCTAATTGAAATTGAGACTAATAAATCAAATAAAATAGGTGAGAGAGAGAGAGTTCCTGAGACCAAGTCAAACCTGAAAAGCTTGGTACAGCTAGGAAAGCATCCTCCAGCACCCATTGCAAGGCAGTAAGAGACCATGCCACCCAGAAGGGCCAGATTCCATGACTTCCATGATGTATAGGGATAGGTAATCGGAATTGAAGCATTAACACTTTAACTCCCAGTGCACTACATGATATTATGATGTGGAATACTGAAAACCAAAAAACACAAAACCATGATATTCCACCCCTTATTCTACATCACTACATCATGCTATATATATATATACACATGTACAAACAAACAGTGATTAAAATGCATTACACACATGTCTATATACATATATTACACACATGTCTGTATACATATATATTCATAGAATTACTGACTGCACTCCCCCAACATCAAATTTCCTTGTGGTATACATGGAACATCCCCGTTTTTCTGCATGTCTCTTAGTTTTTTCTTTTGCCTTCCCCAGTGATGGCAGTTCTGAGGAGGACCCCTTGCCTGGATCTTCCTCTACTTCCTTCTCCACTTCTTCTTTTTTCCGTTCTAGACATGAAGACACTCATTTCCATTTCTTGCCTTCCACAGGGGCAACTGACATTGTTACTTGCTTCTCCAGTGAATGATCATATTTGACTTGGAGATTTTCCCCTTTGGCTTGGACCTCATCTTGGAAACTCTCCAGAATAGTACTATATAGGGCGTGGTAAGCACAAGCCAAACCCCAAATAAGTTGTACCTCCTTAGATTATTTAAGCCACACTGCCCCTGGCTCAAATACTGGCTCAAATACTCGGGATCCCACAGGTGTTCAAGAGTGAAATCCCATCTGTATTGCAGGTCCCCATGCAGGTGTCTCCATCAGTGTCCTTATTTGGCTATATATAACACAGTTCCTCAACAAGAAATCATGACATTGATAATTGGCCAACAAGTCATGAGGAACATGATGGCTTTTAATCCCTTACACAGTGCCCCCACGATAAAGAGTGGGTTCATCACTGGTAACTGCTAAAAAGGGGTTAATGAATGGAAGCTGACAAGACGAAGGGAAAAAAAAAAAAACAAAAACAAAAAAACCACTACCCAGACTAAGCGGTGCTCAAAGTTTACAAATATCCCAGAACACTGTCAGTCTGCCTGGGCTTTCAAGGTCAAGTTTCTCAGCACAGAAACCTGAGCTACTGATAAAGTTCCCTAACGAAGCTCTCCAAGAACTCCCTCTCCCTTACTATACACAGATTACAATATGTTGACAAAATGTTGCTTTACAAAGTGACTGTAATCAAGTGACTGTATCTTTGACAGAAAACATGGCAGATAACTATGTTGGAATTCATTGTTAAGAATGCCTGCAACTGAGCCATTGAGTCTGTCATAGGAAATACGGCCAGCAACTAATTTGGAATGCATTATTAAACCATACTTTCTTACCAGTTTCAATATTATGCCAAGTTTATTGACAATCTACATAAGTGAGTTGGAAATGGCAAGCTGGAAAGTGGTTTTGCATCATGCTTACTATTTAATATCTTATTACCCATATGCAGGATCTTGTTCCCAGAATTAAAAGTAGAATGGATAAGCCACACTGTTCACGTTTTAGAATAATAGATTTGGACTACAACAAGTATCGTGTCAGCTTTAGTTTATTATCTGTTTTCCTTCTATAGTGTGCTGGTTTCAGCTAAGATATTGCTAACGTTTTTGCTAATGACTGGTATGGTGTTGTGTTCTGGATTTAGGATGAGAACAATTTTGATAATACTCCAATGTTTCAGTTGTTGCTGAGCAGTGTTTACAGTAAGTCAAAGACTTTTCAGCTTCCCATACTGTCTCACCAGCAAGGAGGTGAGGTACACAACAACTGAGAAGGGACAAGGCAGCTGTTCTAAAATGAATGAAAGTCACTATATGCTTTCATGGTGAACAACAAAACTGAAGGAAGCTAACCAGCAACTGGGGTTGAGAACAACAGGGAGTGGTGAACAACTGCTTTGTACATCACTCTTTCGGCATATTTTACTACTACTTCTATTACATGTATTATTATTATTACTCCTTTCTTTTCTGTCCTATTAAAATATCTTTTTCTCTTTTTTTTTCCTTTTTTATTTTCTTATTCTCTCCTCTGTCCCACTAATTGTGTGGTACTTTGTGGCTCACTAGGTTAAACTACAACATATGACAACAAAAAAGAAATAAATGTAGGAGAGTACATCAGTAATGCAGTCACACAAAACAAAGAAGAAGACAGCAAGATTCTTCACTTACATTTTTTTTGGTTGTCTGTAGGACTGAGTATATGGAGTCACTAAACTTCTGAGTAGTGTGTTTACATGTAGAACTTAGACATTCTTGGTTATGTGACAAAGATTTTCTTGTGATGGTAAGATACATCCACTCTTTATTCACCATCTTTCTGCAGGTGAGACTATTTGTCATTCAGAAAAATGAAAACCCCCTGTACCAAAACCAGTCTTTTGTCTTGACAACATTTTTAAAAGTTTTCAAGGACAGCAGTCTCCATATGGTTTGAGGTATTGAACTAGTTCTGGTGTGATATGAAGATTTATGTGATTGTTAGTCTTACTGTCCAGTCACAGTTAAATAGACGGTATCTGCCTGCAGGTAGTTCAATAACTAATTTAACTTCCAACTTAATGTCTCTAATGATACATCAATAATATTGCATTTAACTTCAGGAGGTGCAAAGCTTTTCTACTGCTTTGGTAAGCATGTAGTGTTTTTAAAGATCCTTCTATTTTACTACAGATATGTAGTAACAAAGTGTGGACACATTATGAAAAAAGAGAGAAGATTCTCAATGGTCAGATGCAGACTTAATGATTGGAGTGGAGGTGTTGTTTCTAAACTCTTCTTTTTTTTTTTTTTTTTTTTTTTTTTAATGACATCATTATGATCAGAACCTAAATGCTTGAGTAAACAAATTACACTTGATTGGTTGAAACACAATTTTCACTAGGAAAGGAGATATAGAAAAAATGGAAAATCACACCATAAATAGTGAATATACATATTTATTTTAACTAAAGCTCATTAAATAAGTTTCTGCTTATTTCTCTTTAACTTAGAAGGTACCACTTGCTTCACAAACAATCAACATATGTCTTATTTTTTCACTTTTGTGTTATCTCACCTGTTATGGAGGACACTGCATTTAGAACACAGTATAAAATATTTTCTTATTTAATATATATTTTATTGAACAGGTTCCTAGAAGCAATTTGGAGAGACAAGTTGACAATTTCAAAATGCCACATGTGATTTAACAAGTTGGTATTTGTTTGGGTTGCTGACAATTAGCCACTGAACATTGTGTGTATCCATATTTGGCACAGGGGACAGGAACCAATGAATACCAGGTTTCAAAACGATAAGTATGGTTTTTAGTATTTTATGCTTTGTAAATGCCATAGAATATTTTTATTATGGTGGAGTGTTTTTAATTTAGCCAGTATAATTTGTGTATTTTTATAATTACTAGAGATAGTATAAAATATCTAAATCAATCTAGATAGAATCAATGTCTGCAGAGAGTGATTTCTCCCCAACAGTAAGAGTCTACAACACTTCATTTCAATGAACTATTTTTACAAATATTCATATGTTTTATGTGTCCCACTTTTATATGTGGAAGATCTATAGTAGGTTCTGAAAAGAGGTTTATTTTCATTTAGTTTTACTGTGTATACACGAGTGATCAACAGCAAGTTCAGATCATGGATTAACACTTTTTTTTAAAGCTATTATAACAATATGTGTTTTTTTTCTTTTTTTTTTTTTTCATGACATTCATATGCTGAAATAGAATCAGATGTGATGTGATGACAAAGTTTAGAGAAACATACTGCAGATGTAACCTTTGCTATTTTGCCTCTCCAGGGAATCGCAGCCATCCTAGTTCATGTAAATAATATTTCATATTCTGTCACACAGGTGTATGTATTCTGAATATATACACCAAGAAACAATGAAAAAATAACATTACTGGAAGACAAATATAACTTCATCTTTTTTTCTTACCTCTGTGTTCTTCAGCTTAAGTAGTAGCAATATTTAAAAATAAGGTGAGAAAGGCATTTGGTAAAAAAGAACACCTTTCATTACATAGTTAAGCTATTTTAAACAATTTACCACCATTTGGACAGAATGATATTTTACATCACACTTCAGTTCCTGAGGTGATTCTCAGTGCATCAATACTTAAGGCCACCATGCAATTAGCAGATATCAAGGCCATCTGCAGAAATATCAGTTCCTGTAGTTTACCTAGGAGCATTTTGCATGTTATTTAACCTGCTTCTCTGGCATACTCCTTTGCAAAGGACTTCACATGTAATAACTGAATGCATTACAGAAAGAATTATGATTTTCATGTGTGTGTATATATATATATATATATATATATATATATAAATCAAGCCACTGGGCTTTTTAATTCATTATACTGTGTGTGCCAAATTACACTGTAATAATTCTAGATTTACTCCAGTGAGTCAACATAGGCAATCCAGATTTACAATGGGATGACTGATTGGAGTTTGCCTAGTAACTCCTTTCTTGAAAAGATCCCTGTTTGAGGCAAGGTTCAATACTTACTTAGATTGAAATGGAGAAAATATGATAAATGCTATAAATGCTACCTATTTCTCTTCCTGCATTTGCACGAATGAGATGACAGTTTCCTCAGAAAATTAATTTTTAACAAACAAAATTCTTACCCTATGTTAGTTCTCTCTCTCATTTTCTATTGTTCAAAAGAATTACTTATTGCTGCTGGAGATAAAGGAGGGTAAAAAAAAATTATTAATTTCTGTCTCATAGTTACAAACACAATAGAATACTGGATTTCTGGGAGTACTATAATATACACATAGAGTAAATACAACAGAACAGTTGTATCTTTAGGAACTTAGAAAACATTTCAAGAAATTGAAGTTTTTATTAGAATGAGTAATAAACTACAAATTCATATTGATTGGTGTTATTTAATATTCATGGAAAAACATAACCTTTTTTTAAGTAAATTAAGACCACTATTGATCTGTACCAAAGACAATATGAATGCAATTAATTTACATTGCTCTACTTTGGTATGAAAATAAGATATTTTAACTGAGTAGGCACTCATGCCAAACCAGACTTTATGATAATAGTGACATAATAATACATAAGATGTATAGATGTCTGTTTCTTAATAAATCTAGACCTCTAATCACAGCAAGTGCTACTGAAAATAAAGAAAACATTTTTCACTGTGAAAAAACCAACAACTCTGTCACCTGTATGAACTTCCAGTGTGTTTTGATAAGCCTGTATCATCTCTGCTTTGAGTTGAACTGTAGCAAATATATTTTTCTTACTGAGGAAAAGAGGATGATTTATCTAGCTGCCTTGAACACTTACATTCCCTTCTGTGTTCACTTATTTTTCTTAATAAGTGTTTAGACAATGCCTTTTACCAAATCACTGGCTTAAATCTGGGCACATTCATTCCATTTTCTATTCTCCAAACCAAAGCAATCCAGCAATGATGAAAAGGCATACAGAGATATTAGTATATAAATTTCACATGCAAACAAGAGGCTGAATTGTATGAGAAATCCAAATAGGAAAACAGAAAGCTATGTTTCTAAACCTCTAAAGACAGGCACACAAAATCATACCAACACAAAATAAGTTTCTAACAGAGGTGAAAAGAGAAAATAATCTAATCTGATTGACTGTTAAGTTGTGCATTATCTGAGAAAGAGATTCTGAAGATCACATTCACAAAAACCCACTATTTATCTGAAGGTGTATAGAAAAGCTTTTCTTGGTTACTTGTTCCACTGGTTAATTGAAGTCCAAAAAGCACCAAAAGTGGTGGTTAGAACATTTTTAGGACTATCACTGAAGTTCCAACTGATCCGTAATTCCCAGGAGCATCCTTTGTTACTCATTCTTTGGAACTGCAGTTAGTTATGCCAGTACCAGTTATCTCTTCAAGCATATATACATTAGAGAACACTGCACATGTTTATATATATACGTATCTATAAATATGTTCACGAACACATACAATACAGAAGTTTCATAAACTTACAGAACTGTAGAATGGAAAATACCTTCAATATCACCAAGTCAAACAATCAACCCGATTTCTTATTTTACTTCATATATTCCATCATTATACTATTCCTCTTAAAGCAACATCCATATTTCTCTTAAATATTTTCAGAGACAGGGAATCCGCACACTTCCCTGAACTCCTTTTTCCATGCCTAAATACAATACCCTCTCCATAAATAAATTCTTCCTATTAACCAAAATAAGCATCCCGTGGGGTGACTTCTGACTTCATCCTGTGCTTCACTAGCAGATTTAACAGGGTTCTGTTTCTGTTGATCATTTCTTTTGACCATGAGTTTGCAACTTTTTACAAACGGAAATACTTTCACACAGACAGAAAGTATTGTTAAACAACTTCATCACATAGCACCATGAGCAAATACAAAATAAAGAAATTCACATGTGACGTGGCAAACTAATCTAGTACGCTGATACAAAACACGAACAAATAGGAGAAATGGAAGAATGATTAAAGAGAATGAAAGTAGATAAGCAGAAGTGAAAAACAGAGATTCTAAAAATGTTTTTAGAAATGTTATTGACTTTTCGCAAGAATTTGGGGATGTGCAGCAGGAAATATTAATAAAAGTATAATTACACGGTAACTTAGGTAGAATTTTGGCAAATTCGTTTTAATCATAACTGTATACTTCTGTCTATACAAAGTAGTGAAATATAATCATCATATTTTGACATAAACAATTATTGATTTGCTGTTTAACACACACGATGTTCCTGACAATTTTGGCTCCCAGAAATCCCAAGTTAATATCTATTTTATACCTTCTGTATGGGAATGTAAGAAAAAACTGTTCAGAGCAGCAGCTGTGGAGCAAGATAAGTGGCATGAGAACCAAGAATCATAGAATCATAGGATCACAAGGTTGGAAACGACCTATAAGATCATCTAGTCCAACCATTTTCTCATTACCACTGCTACCACAAGCTATTAAACCATATCTTGCAGCTTCTCATCCAGATGCCTCTTGAACACTGCCAGGGACGGTGACTCCACCACCTCCCTGGGCAGCCATTCCAGTGCCTGACCACTCTCTGAGAGAAAAACTTTTTCCTCATGTCTAACCTAAACCTCCTCTGATACAACTTGCGGCCATTTCCCTGGGTCCTGTTTGTTGCCTGGTAGAAGAGGCCAAATCCCTTTTCACCACAACCTCACTTCAGGAAGTTGTACAGTGCAAAAAAAAAAAAAAAAAGAACATCTCACGGCTCTGATTGGCTAAGCACCTGTGTCTACAGTTGGCGAGTGTTTGGCTGAATGCTCTGTTAATATGTATAAATAGGGTAGTGCTTAACAATAAGGCAGACTAATAGCTCTTAACCACATTGGTGTGCTGTTATGTCTCTTGAGTGTCCTGAGAGTCCAGAGACTTCCCCACATTCTGTATTTGTTATTATAACATGTTTGTCCTAACTAAAGTTAAATTGATCTAAGCTAAACAATAGTGTTCCAATATAAGATACACAAAACACATACAAAACATATCTTACAGTCTATTAAAAAAAAAAAAAAAGGAGATTAAATGATCAATCTACATAGGTATTTTATTTACAGAAAATTTATGGATCAAGATCTAAATCAATTTGAACAGAGAAATTGCTAAATTTAGACTAATACTTAACGTTCTTATGTCTTTATTGTGCCAAATGCAACTCACTCCTGAACTGACCTTGTTGAGTGAATGACTGTGTAACAAATTATACCTTTTATACCTGTAAGTAAATATGCTTCCAGAAAAAAACAAAAAAAATGTTTTCATTAGCTCACGTAGTATAGCATAATCTCTCTATTACATAAAGAATAGAGCAATCTGTCTTGTGAAATTAATATTAATCAAAGATTTTTTACCATTACATGTTCAAAAGTTACTATTAATTTTTAAGTTTTAATTATGTTGATCATTTAAGCAAAGTGATGGCTTCTGTAACATAAACACTCTTCCTCCTCTTTCCCATTATACAACCACAAAATACCATCTGTAACTGATCTGCCTATTCTTTGAAAGAAAAATCCTACCATATTCCAGCTGAATCAAAGATGACATGATCATCTGAATCCACAGTCCTCTCCCACATTTTCTTTGTCATTGGCACTAAGTTTTTGCTTCTGATTTTTGTTTTGTTTTGTTTTGTTTGTTTGTTTGTTTTTTTACAAGTATAACAACATTCAGATCTTTTGAATTGAAATTTATTGAACCAGGACCACTCTGGCCCAAATCCCCTTTCTGATTAATTAAAGATTTCCAGTTTCTGATTAATTAAAGATTTCCAGTTTCTTTGCTAACGTATAAGCTGGAAAATTGTTTTTATAAAAATGACAAAGCCATTAGAACCAATATTTTGTAACACGTATTCATTTTTTTATAAATTCATACTCTTACCCTTTTTCAACTTAACCAAAGGCTCTGCTTTTTACCTTTTATCAGTATTTCTGAGAAGAGTCAAGAGATTTTGCATGCTATCAGTTCCCTCAACAAGTAACCAAATTCTTCTACAAACTCTGCCATGAAAGCAATATTTATGCATCTACTCTGTTTCACCAGTAGTATTAATTCACCTGCCAAATTCTGACCTTTGCTTCTGTGTGCAGGAGCACTCCTTTCCTGGCTGATACATTTCTGTTTCTTCCAAATCAGGAAAGGTGCATTGTTTTCTTTAAAACACAGCTATAGGTGTCTTTGCAATTGTTCCATTTGAAATCCTATTGGATAGGTTAATTATCTCCAATATCACAGAGTTGTACTTCAAACATGTTACCTGTTTGTTTTTGTGTGTGTGTGTAATGTAAGATATCATTTGATGTGGAGAGTACTATTTTTAAAATAATTGTTCTTTATTTTTCACTAAAAGAAGTTTGCCTTAAAACCTGGTTCAGGTTAGTTGTCACTATATCTACAGAGTGTAATAGTCTCTAAGTTAGTTGATACTTCCTATAAAAAGAATACAGAAGAACAGTTGCTCGTCTCTCAATATGCCAACCCACTTTTCAGGTTTTCCCTGAAGTCAAAGAGACAATATAGTGTAAAACAGACAAACAAACAGACAAAAAAAAAAAACAAACAAAAAAACAAAAAACATCAGGAAGTAGATCCGAATAACTCTTTGATATTAACAGTAGTTGATGAGTTCATATTTTGAATACTATGCTGTACTCTGGACATTTCCTGGAAAAGCCTATACCATCACTAAAATTCACCAACGATAACAAGAGACTGTCCACGTGAATGAATAATTCTAAGTAGATTGACTAAACATTCTAGAATTATACTAATTGGAAAGCTAAAAATACAAATTCTTCATGATAGGCAGAAAATTAAATACTTATTCTCAGAACAGTACAACCAGGAAGTCATCTTAAAAGGTAGAAAGTTTCAAGACAAGATGAAGGAAAATCAATTTCTTTCTTTCTTTTGAGGGAAAGAGAATGACTGCTTGTGCAGCATATCGATGTGACATACAAAAGACAATGAAAGATCTTAGAAATATTAAAGGAAGAAATCTTGGTAATCCTGTAGTCAGAGTTGTGAAGATACTCCTGATATAATGCATTATGAATTTGGCCTGAATTTCTACTTATTTCAAAGAACTCAGGCAATTCAGATTGTTGGATTGCGATCAACTCCTTTCCATACAAAAGAAACTCCGAATTATCTTGAAGATTATTTTGAACACTTAAGTGTTTTGATTTGTTTCCTTAAAGAAATTATTAAAATAGGCGACTCAGAAAACAAATAAACAAAGCCAACAAACAAAATACATATTTCCTCTTGAAGCAGGGTCGTCTGTATTTTCTAATGGGATCTGTTTTCTAAGTTAAGAAGTAGGTAACTTTTTCCAGTAAGCATTACTAAACCATTATATATCATTCTGGTAGTAATATATAAGGTGATTTTAATAAGCAATACTGTCAGCTAACACTGTATATGGTGCAATCCACAGACTTTGGAATGCAGAAAATATGATGATAACCACTGAAGAGCAAAATTTGCATTGTGTTCACACTGAGATATTAAAATATGAATGGAGGAGACAGATTTTATGTTACAAGTATTCAAACGATCAGATAACTACCCAGTAAGCCAGAAGGTGCATTATTTGCTGTAAAAAGCAACTGATGATAGTTGTAATTTTCGGAGTTTTTGTTTCATTTACTTTTATAAGCATGAAAACAAAAACACAATGGGCTATTTTCTTTTAATCAAATATATCGTATTAGTTGGCAGACATTGCACAGAACAAAGCACGATGTTTCTAACAATGATGAAGTTTGCACTAAGCTGTAATGCTTCCATGCTATCAGAAATTTCATGAACAGCAGCAAATTGAGAAAGTGACCTGTATTCACTCAGAAATTAGGCAACTATTCACTTGACAATACTTTGCTGATTTCAAACTGTCTCAAGCAAATGCACATGAAAGTGCTAAAGAACTCAGCTGTCTATATTCCAGTGTCTCTTCGAGGGTTGTCTTGAGATCAAATGACATGTTTGCTCATATCTCAGTGAAGAGTCTAAATAAATCTTTAAAACTCATGATTTCGAAAGGATCATGTAATCATTTGCTTGTGGAGGAAATGTTTACCCACCCCACTTGCCCTCCCAGAAGGTCTGCAAATAGTTGTAGATGATTGTTGAAGTAGAAATTAATTGCTTTTAGAAGTCTGTGAGAACGAGTTGTATAAAGCGTTATGTTTTCAAAAAAAATCTTCATATGCCTGTGGCATCTCCAGCATCATCATGAAGTTTGGATAGGTTTTATGGACTGAGTGAAGAGGAAGATATTGTCAGTATTCATGTACATGACTTTCAGAAATGACTTACTCTTTAGATGAATCTGAAATGTTTTCTGTTTAGTAGTAAAAAAAATATATATCTGAAAGCTCAGTTGTAGAATGTACTATCTCCTCTGAACTTTGTTGAACTGAAAAGATAAAAGTTGCATTTGAGGATTTGAGGAAAATTGAAACAAATGTGTTTGGTAGTCAATATATTCATCTGGAAAAGAAGACCAAGAAAAAAAAAAAAAAGGTGTCTTTAAATCCTTTACCTTTAGCCTATATATATCCTATGAAGTATAGTAGCTGTGCCACTTTTTTCAAGCAGAATATATTCTCAATTATGAATTTAACAGAAGAGCAGGAAAGGGCTACTTTATGTACTGGAGCAGAAGCTGTTCTGAAAGATTATATTACAGAAATTGTCAAATCAGCGCAGTTAAATGACGCTGCATAAACCATCTTGCTTGAGTATCATCTTTTAAAACAGGGAGATTGTATGAAATTTGAATTCATGATGTTTAAATATTTTCAAATGTCAATTCCCTAGAGACAGTATTAAGCACTTCCACCTGCAAAGAAAGTGACAGGAAGGACTGTGCAGAAGGTCAAATATTTTAAAAGGAAAATTGGTATGCATCTGATGTTTGCTTTTCCTATTAACCTTCACTTATAAGAAAAAACAATAAAATTAAAAAAAAAATCCTTTTTCAAAACAGTGAACAGTTCTGTTCAACTTGTCTGTTTATAAAATTTAATTTAATCAGAAACTTGCAAGAGACAAAGAAGCAAAGTCTATCCCTGATTAGTTTAATGTGAGGAACCTGAAATTGATGTTGACATTTTTCCAACTTTGAACAATCACCGCACTGCGTCTCTTAATTGACTATCTAAGCTTTTCTCTGTCTGTCACACAGCAGTAAGCTTACGCTTGCAGCTGCAGGAAACTCCTATTGGTAAATACTTACATGGACAAAACCAATAGAGCAAACAAAAGGCTCCCCATTCTAGGTAATCCAGTTGGCCTTCAAATAGCTGTGAGACTTTACAAAAATTCCTGATAAATTTCTCCATTGTGTGAGAACTTGTAGTTTAATGGTATTTGCTTAAGATGTAAGTTTGGAATTTGTATAACGCATCATGATACAGTAGCAGTATTTTATATTAGCTTAAGCCAGTTTTATTAATAATGATAAGCATAACAACAGTAAGAGACGTGCAAAACCAAGTTGAGTTGTTACCACCTTTATTGGAGGTTTGCAATCATGTTAGATACATTTTTTCAAAAAGTTTGGATTTTAAATTTTGATTAGTTTCACATGCTCTGTTGGAATCTGCAGAAGTTCAGCAGAATATAATATTTTACATAGAGTGCTTTTTTTTAAGGGTATCTTCTACAGGCACTGTGAGATTACATTGGGAATTACAGTAGAAATTTTGTTATGAGATTTTTTTTTTAATTAATCTTCTAAATAAATTAATCTCCTTTTGCTTTCAAACAAAAATCACGGTCCCTAGCTGCAAATATGGACAACGCGGTTGTAAAAAACTCATGGAGAATGTGAAGAAATGGTTAGATTTAGGACTGCCCTGGGCAGTCTGATCTAGTATTGGATGTGGAGGTTGGTGGCCTTGCATGTGGCAGGGGTGTTGGAGATTCATGATCCTTGAGGTCCATTTCAACTCTGGCCATTCGGTGATTCTGTGATATCGGTTTCACTTACATAAGGTGCATTTTAGAAATCAGCTGGAAAGACATCGGGATTTCTCTAAGTGAGATGGAGTAGGCTGGAACCATAGTAAAACAATCTAATTTAGTCTGTAATTAGATTTTGAACTGACTAGAATACTTGTGCCATAGCAAAGTGATTCGGAGTACTGAGACAATGAAGACAGGGCACTAAAAGCAGCTGTATCAAAAGCTTAGCTCTGTGTGTAGGCAATTCACTATTTGCTTAACCAACAGCCAGACACAGAAATGGGAAATTTCAGGAAAGTATAGTCTTCCTGATTTGGAGTAGTGCAGTAATAAATCATTACAATTGTCCTGAATATATCACATTAGTTTTTTTGAATACCTGAATAAAGGTAGAGTATATTTAATAAATAAATAAATAAATCTGTTTTCAATTCATGAGAAGTCAGGAGTGTCACAACAGGCTACTAAGAAATATGAGTTCATGCTAAAGGAAAATAATAATCACCCTTAGAGCTTTTAATCTAATAAGTACGAAAGAGGGATATTAAGTTAGTGACATTAATTCTGTTGTGTATCTAGCAAAGCAGGATTGAAAATTAGCTCTAGATAGCAAAGAATTTGCTGATTTCTTCATCATAGCTCTTTGGATCGTTTTCTCACACTTGGTTTTCAACAAATGCAACCTATTCTGTAGTCTTGCAGAAAAAAAATCTTAGGAAGATCTCACTCTGCAAGTGCTATGGAAATGAAACTTCTAGAGTGTTGTTAATGCTTTTGACATCTGTGACATCTGTTTCACACCCTTCGGTTAACTAAGCCATGAAACTATTGACCTACATGTGACCTATATATACTTGTCTTGGACCCTATTAGCAAAGCTGAATTCAATGACTCTGCCAAGAAATCTTCTGATTTTACCATAGTCAATTACTTCTGCTAGTGTACTCTATATAGATAATACATATACATATAAAATAATTATATTTGTATACCATTAATTATTATTTTAAAAACAAAGAAACAACAATAATGACAAAAATCACCACACGCAAGTAATCTGCTTTCTATTGCTGTAGTCTGGAGTTTTTACACAAGCCAGTTTCTCACAATTAGGATAGAAGAATAATGAAATTTAGATGCATACAAATTATTTTAAATCTTGCAGCTTGGAGGTCAGGGTTTTTGTTTTTTTTTTATTTATTTATTTCATTTATTTTATTTATTTATTTTTTTATTTTTAGATGATTCTTAGATGTAAAGATTAATTTCTGCATGTAGTAAATAAAATCCTTTTTTTTTTTTTTTCCTTGGTGTTCTTCCATTCATGACAACATAGTTCGTGTTTTTAATAAAAATAACCATCACTATTTTATTTGGATGATGTGGAATTGGAGATAAAAGAAAAATCTTACAGAGGTCAGAAGTGGGACAGGAGGCAGATATGAGATGCAAAGTGAATTGCTAGGGAGGAGCAATTGTTAAGGCAGTTTCTGATTAAACATATAATAATAATGTCAAATGAAAATGATTTGTCTATGAACTTTGTGAAACTATATATACCTAGAATGAGACTCAGTTCTTAAAACAGAAACTCATTTGAAAAAAAAAAAATCAATGAAAATAATGACTTGTTTCTCCTCCACTTCAGGGTTTATATGTAGTTCAGCTAAGCAGAACAGGGCTCATGACTGAAATTCATTTACCTTCTTGTCTTTTTTTACATTCTTAATTTCAAAATAAGCCCAATTCTTCCCCAGCCAAAATGCATTTAGGATAAATTCTCCAAGTGTAATACTTGAGAAATTAAGGAAATGAACAAACCCCTTGCATTCTGTTGGGCTTATTTCCAGTAGTGGAAACAAAAATGTTCACACGTTACTTCTTACAAGTAGTCATTTCTGATACCTTTTCTATGTGAGAGATTGTAGTTATTTTAGACTTTACATTTGTTAGCAGACCTCTGATTGCCCATTTTCAAAATCAAAACTGGTCAGCTTTCAATCCTCACAAGTACCTTATCTGGTAAGTATGTTATAACAGCATCTCAGGCGCTATGCTATCAATATTCTCGTGAATCAATATGGAAAATTTCCCCATGGATGTCATGTGAAAAAGGGAGAGAACTTTAGCAGAAAAGAAACTTCCATATGTTTCAGCTGGTCCTCAGATACTAGAAGGGCTGGGGGTGTCAGAGCTTAGATTCTGAATGACGCCTAATTTGGCACTGTAAGTTCAATTGCATTCAATATAGGAATGATCACAATTATAGAACCACAAATTGCACACTGCCCAATTTGTCTATTTGCATTTGAACAAACCATAGCAACCACCCTTAAGAAATTTACCAGCATCCAATGAGAACTCACCTGACTAGATTAGTGAGCAGTGCCATTTATTAAAGCAGCATATTAGATTATTGTGGATTGCTAGTGACAAATGTACTCTCTGCAAAGTATGTGAGGTTAACCAAGAACCTGAACAATACAACTTACTAAAATCATATTAAATCGTGGAATAGCTCTATAGAAATTTTTGAAGTTCCCCGGGGAAGCACTCAGTATAACTGAACACTCAGATCTTACTCAGTAGGTATCCCTATGAGGGGAAAGAAAAGCCCAACTCATCAACTGGTCCTAGCTCGTCTGCAGTGGTATCTTCCCCACTTGTCTGCAATGTCATCCTTCTGCCCCCTCCTCCCCCTCCACCCCCCTTCTCTTTTAAGCTGTTTTTATAGTATTCTCTCTGGGGGGGAGGGAAGGTTCATGCTGAATATCAAGAGAAGCTTCTTCACTGAGAGGTAGCTCACGTAATGGAACAGGTTCCCCAAAGAAATGATCATGGCACTGATCTTGCCAGAGTTCAATAAATATCTAGACAATGCTCTCAGATATATGTTCTGATTTTTGGGTGGTTTTGTGTGCAGAAAGTGGTTGGATACGATGATCTTATGGGTCCCTCTCAATTTGGGATGTTCTATGATTCTATGATTCAGTTTCACAATACAAGCACTCCAAATTTGATGAACTTGCAAATCTAGCCTGAAAATATTGTAAACAGAACAGTTCTTAGTGATAAATTCAGTATTTTCAACCTTTTCATAAACTCAAAGAGGCATCTCTGGTTGTTCTGTGATATGATCTATCAAACATGTCAGCACTTTCCTAACCTGCCTGAATATTACAGAGGATTCCTTTAATTTTAAATTTATTTTGAATTTAAGAAATATGTATATATATTATATTCATTCTAATTCAAAGTATTTTTGAAGATTTGCTTGAAAGTAGAATCACAATGAAAATAGTAGATAGACAAGTCACTGTGGTATATCACACTAACAATTTTCTATATGTACCTCATTTCTGTAGTTAATGATCATCTGCTAGAACAAGCCATTTTGAGTATATTATTTGCCAAATACGTAACTCTTAACACTGCTATTTAAGACTATGGTAGGCAAAAGCAAATTCATAAATATACATTGCTAATTCTCTTAGAAATGTGACAGAATATGTTGCAAATTGCGTGACTACAAGAAAATGTTGTTTTAAATGTGCGTCAGAATAATTTGTCAAGCAAAACATTTTTTTGAAAATGACAGGTTATAGTTCACAGTTCTATCTTCATTTAAAATTTTATAAGTAAATAAGCCATTCTCTGGTCTATATAGTCACAAATGACATTTTGAAAAAGTAGTAATCAAGAATAATGTCATACATCAGTACAAGTTAGAGGATGACCTGCTGGAGAGGAGCTCTGTGGAGAAGGACCTGGGGGTCCTGGTGGATGATATGTTGGTCATGAGCCAGCAATGTGCCCTTGTAGCAAAAAAGGCCAATGGTATCCTGTAGTGTATTAAGAAGATCGTGGCCAGCAGGTCAAGGGAAATGATCCCCTTCTCTACTCTACCATGGTGAGATCACATTTAGAATACTGTGTGCAACTCTGGACTCCCAAGTTCAAAAAAGACTGGGGTCTCCTAGAAGGAGTCCAGCAGAGGGCCATAAAGATGATAAAGGACCTGGAGTATCTCCAGTATGAAGATACTGTACATTAAGAGGGATTTGATTACTGCTTATAAATATTTAAAAGGAAGAGAGAGGCAAGCAACGTTCTTCTTGGCGATGCGTAGTGATAGACCAAGATGTAATGGCCTAAAACTTGGACATTGAAGTTCCATAAAAATATGTGGAAGAACTTCTTTACAGTAAGGGTGATGGAGCACTGGAACAGGTTGTCCAGAAAGGCTATGGATTCTTCTATGGAAATATTCAAGACCCATCTGAACAACCTGAGAGACCTATTATTGTAGGGAACATTTTTTAGCAGAAGGGTTGGACTCAATGATCTCTTGAGGTTCCTTCCAAACTCTGCAAATCTATGATTCTGTGAGTAACCAGAGAATGATATGTGATGATTTTTACTTGAAACACTAAATCCCAGTTAGTAAAGTGTTATCTTTTCTCATACCTCAGTGATTCTTTCATATGTAATATTAATTTTTCTTAGTTACTGTACATTCAAATGTAAATGTTTTAAACCTCAGAGTCTCCTGTAAATTAACATTTTGTTTCTGCTCCATTCTCTTTTCCTTTTAGCTAAGCATAAGATTTCATCAGATCTTATGAGAAATGTGCTTCTTATGAAATATTACCACTGATGCTCAAGTTTTTGGGCAATCAGCCCAAAAACAGTTCAAAGACAAAAGGTACTAACTGCTAACATTATAATATAATCAATAGTTTCTTGTATGTTTAATATGTCTTCAGAATCAGATAAATGGCAATGCAAGTGCATGAAAAGTGCTAAGAATGTCCTGAATTGCAGAGAAGCAGACATCCCATTTGGTAATTATTTGTTGATAAATTGGCACAGCTCTGTTCTAAACAAAATATGTTGAAAAAACATAGATGGAAATTTGTTACCCCTCCAGTGTGAATTAAAGAGAAGCAGGCTTCTACAGAATATTATTCAGTTGATAGGTCTCAAACACCTCACCTTGTGGCATTCAGAATATTCTGCTATCATTTAGCTCACATAAATTAAGGTCACTCTGAAAAGGATAAAGTAATAATAAAAGTAATTTTTCATATATTCAGAAAGAGAAACAAAAAATTTAGTGCTTCTACAAAATTGTCATTAAAATCAAAACAACGATCATGACTAAATAAAATCCTACACTCACTATAATGTTATAACTTCTTCACTTTTTATCAAACAGTACAATCCAAATGAAGGGCTTTGAGTTTAAGTCTTAATTTTTTCAACTTCTTCAGCAATTAAAAAGGAATGGCAAAATAGATACTGTGGCATGTGTCACAATTAAATGCATTTTACAGTAGAATTTCTGCTCCTAATTCCTAATAAGCCACAGTGTTTTTTTGGATATGAAATCTAGCAGTGATACTGTGGTGCATAATAACACAATCTTAAGATTCTAATATATACATGGGAATCTTTTCAATAACAGATATTTTATGCCTGTGGAGATTAGTGTGTTGGCAACCGTATTCTGTTCTAAAAGTTTTGAAATTTGAGCCACCAACAAGCATATTTAACGGCTTTGGAATAATTTCATGATCAGTCCAGACAACAAAAGGAAATATGGATGGTCTGGATGAGGAGCTGCAATTTATGGTTTAGTAGCTTGTGGTAGAAATGGTAATGACAAGACGATTGGACTAGATGATCTTATAGGTCGTTTCCAACCTTGTGATTCTATGATTCTATGATTTTATATGTAGTAGCAAATTTATACATCCTCTCATTGTTGGAAAGAAATTTTTATATATGCACACTACATTTATTTGTAGGAAGACAATTCTCCTAAATCCTGTTTCAAGAAGAGAATTGTTTTATTTTATCATCACTGTGGTGGCAATGTCTTCTCTCCCTCAATTTGAGAATATTATTCTAATATCATCATTCTTCCAATAAGAACCACGATAACTTATCCTGGAACTATTCAGTAAATACATAGGCAATGGCCTTGAAATCTGAAGCTTGGAGTTAAAATATTTTGAGACTAGAAATAAAACTAACAAATATGTACACAATATAAATCATAGTTACAAACAACATTCCAGTGAAGGTCATAGCAGATCAAGAAAACTACTTACTATACTTCTCTACATATCACAGATGTTACAGTACATTAAATCACTTAGAACTAGTAAGAGGGCTAAGAGGACTGATTCACCTCCAAGCTCCTATATCACACATGTTTAACTTGATAAAATTCATATATAATATATAACATTATGAAAAAATTGGAGAATTCAGAAGAGCTTGAAAAAGAACAGTGAAAATGGAAGTCTTGGGAAAATGTCTAGAAGTTGCTACTTTCGAATATACAGAAATCACTTATTGCTATAGGTCAAAAGAAACTCTGCCTGATAGGATTTATATTAGGAGTAATACTTTTTGCATTTTATCTCTTTCAGGTCTTGTGTGAAGTGTTCTGAAGTTGATAGTCAATGCTATGGTCTCTGATCTGCATCTACTCAAGGTCTTGTTCTCAGGTGCTCTTGTACACTTACTTTTGAGGAAATAGGAAGAAATAGAGATCTAACATTTTTAATTTAACAGAAGAAAATCATAAATCTTCAACTTCTTTTTTCTGCAGTAATTTTGTTCATCTTGTTCTAATGGATCTTCATTCAGTCCTGCTATTTACTGCCTAGCACAAAAATTATTTCCCATTAAATTAGAAATTGTTTTCCAAAGAACGTATTTGTTTACATAAAAATATTTCAGACATTCCAAAATTTTACTTGTTGTCAGTAAATTTTATGTAATAGTAGAATAGAATTAGAAATAGAAATAATAGAATTTCTTTAATTTTTTTTTTAATATAAGTAGCTCAAGCGACCTTGAGTTGAAAATGAATGCCTTGTATTTTTTTTTCCTATATATTGAACACTGAAAGGTTCAGTGTGATCTAAAAAAGTACCACCTACCTGTATCTACCTGTATCTGTATAATCACGTACAGAATTTCAACTAACCCTTCTGTTTCATCTCCTTTCTTTAAAAATATCCAGGATTCTTTAGCAAAATCTCTCAGCTTTACTTTTTGGCTACTGTACAACCTTCAGATCTTAAAAAGACTGTTAGCAAGTCTCACATCAATGAGATATTTTAACAATATCTGAATTATTCTTTACTTTCTTTTGTACTCTGAAACAATAAAAGAAGATTCCTGTGCCGTCCAGGGTTCATTCACTAAGGACTACCAAGCATCTTATCTCAGCTCAAGCTCGCCTTTTTTTTTTTTTTTTTTTTTTTTTTGCATAATGATAGTGAAGAAGACTTTGTTTTTTTCATCAGCAAAGTTACAGCTGTCATATTGAATGTGAACTGTTCCTATGTGCTACTGCTTGCCTCTCACAGCACCCAGCAACATCATAAACTCCATGGTGTAGTAGAAGCAGTGAACTAAAATATCATGAGGTAATCACTCTACTACTCTACTGTAGCTTTTATTTGTCAGTGGATTCTTTAATTCCTTCCAATTACCGAACAGTCAGTTCTTAAGTGTATATATATATATACAATTTTTAGCTCAAAAGAACTGTTACTTAGAATAAATGTTTTTTTTTGTTTGTTTTTTGTTTTTCCCAGTCACTGTCTTCCACACTCCTTTGACAAAAATTACCAATTCTTTCTTGCAATTCTTTCACAATGATCCAGCCACATACAGGGTATATCACACCTTAACTGAGAGGCAATAGTACCAGTTCTTTGTGCCAATGTGAACACGTATCACCCATTTTGCGCAGATTCATGTTGATATATGTTCTGCATGAATATATATCCTCAACAGCATTCTGAAATGTAACTGCCAGTGGACATGAATGTGGGCAGTATTGCTATAAGTTACATCCAATTTATGCATGTGCACAGCAACACTAAATGGATAACATTCAGAGAATAAAGTAAAGAATAACCTAACTAATTTGAAACTGCCATAAATATTCATAACAACATATAGCAATGCATAAAAATAAACTTTAATCAACACCACACACCTCTTTAGTGGAAAATGACCCTGCACGGAAAAAGTAAACCTTCCCCTGAACTGAAAACAAAACTTCTTTTCATCTTGTTAATTTCCAAACCCACTAAGGAACAAGTAAATCCCATGCAACTAATGGTGTGAAACAATTTAAGCACTAATCAGATATCAATAAGAGAAAAATCTTACAACCTGCAGTGGTGGTGTCTAATTTATGTTCATTTCTGATCGAATTCTACTGTGACATTCCAGTATTGCCACTGAAATATTATCTTTTTTGTGCATCATTAAAGCATCATTTACAATCATTTACAATTTATCATCGTTTTGAGAGATTTGAGCTAATTCGAGCAAAGGGGAGAGGGAAGGAAGACACAAAGAAAAGTAAAAAGCAAGCAAACCAACAAAAACAAACAAACAAGCAAATGAACAAACAAACAGAAATCCAGAAATGCAGAAAAGGTATAAGAAGAAATAGGAAGTAAATTAATTGTCTGGAAAATATATTTGCATTTGGTTAATGTCAATTTCAGTTGTTGATGACAGATTTTCAACTATTGATTAACCAGAAAAATGTATTTTGTGGAAATTCATCTGTTCATTTGACAAACCTCTGAGCAAGTCCTCCTGACAGGCACATGTCTAGTGTTTGTGAGATTCCCATTTGTTCAGTGGGACACTTGCACTCTTATTTCTGACAGAAATGGAATTAACACACCAAGTATATGTACAGAAGTACACACTTCTGTCCTAGAGAAAGCTGCAGTAAAACAGCCCTCAAGGTTTATATAATATGTTGAAAGCCTTTGTGAATCCCAAATAAAATAAAATAGAGAGAAAAAAAAAAAAATCCATTAGAAATATTTCTGTTAGATGAAAAAGAACATAGAATATTTAAGCATTTATATTTTTCATATTAAATCAGAAAATGTAAAAATGGGATTGAAATATCAGAATTTTAGTAGAGGTTTTCTCTCTCTCAGTAGGAGCTTCCTGTTTTACAAAGAAAATAACATCTGTAATCAATCGTGCAGTAATTTATTCTTTTACCTGACTAGATATATTTTCCACCAGAAAACACAAAAAAGAGAACATGTATGTGAAAAATAACACTTGAAAAATGATGATAATTCCATTTATCATGTGCAAAGATCAAGACTATTCTGAGGAGGCAAAATTATAATGACAGTTACATCTAAGGAAATAATTTTTATTCTTCATTGGTATCTCTTTGCAATCATATGCTTAATAGAAACTCAATAATTAGCAAATCACAGATATTAACAGAAGCGGAAAGAACACGGCAGAAGTTTATGTAGAATTTTAGTCTATCAGTATCTGTTCTGATCTCTCAAATGTAGAGAGGTAGACCTACTTTTTTTTTCTCTACTGAAAATGTACGTTTATTTTTATTATTATTATTATTATTATTATTTTCGTTCCAGAAGATACTGCTTTTGGTAGTAGTAATTATTCATTTTAATTTCAAGGAGTTTTCTCAAATATTTATATAAAGATTCAAAAATTGGAAACTTCTTAAGCATCATTGTGTATTTGTTGTGTTTGATACTATATGTACTTCCTTCATTAAGTGAACAGCACTTTATTTCCCAAACTAATCTGTTTCATAAAACGTCCTTGAAAGGAATTTCACTAGAACCTGGGAATAACAACTTTTTTAACAAACATCTTTTTAAAAACTCATTTCCCAAAATACTCATCTTCATATTTTTTTCTCAGCCTGACCTTAGAAACCACTTGTAAAGCTGAATGGAGTTTAACCAAAATTCCCATTAGCGACTGTCAGATGCAAAAAATGCAAGGAAACTGATAAAAAAAGGCTATACGTACTTTTTCTCATTTCTTTCATTTCTTTTTTCTCATTTCATTTTTTTCTTCATATTTCCTGTGGAAGTAAGTTCCACTACCCATCTTTTTCTTCAGTCATCAAATCAGAACATTAGCGATCATGCAAATCAAACATATATTTCTTTAACTGTTGTTGCTTTGTTGTTGCTTTGTTGTTGCTGCTGGAGGATTAGGGCTCTTTATTATTATTCTGGAACCACTACTGAAAATTTCATTCAGTCTGTCTGTATACTACTAGTTTTATATCTGTTCTTCTTCAAATGTTCACAGAAAGAAGATACCTACAGAGTTGTGCTTCTCCACAATCTAGCAAACAATAGTCTTCATATAACATTTCTGAATATTCTTTGTATAATAGCATTTATATTTACATTAATGGAAAACAAAACAAAACACCAACAAAAGGGCTGGAGGCTATAGAAGCGAGGCTCTGGATGTCCTGACATAAGAGGACCAAGTGTATCCAGAGCATGGCCAGTCACTCTATTTTTGAAATGACGTAGGTTTTGATAACCATGCAAAGAAAATGAACAAAATATAATTCTTCAGCTACCATTGAGAACGTCAGATAACCAAAACCAGCTCTCTCCTGCAAAGTATTTGAAATGTTGCATCAGGGCTTTGTGACAAATGCTTAGGCAAGCCAATTCAACAAGGTATTAGCAGAGACCACATGAAAAAAGAATATTGATCCTTCTTTTCAGAGGAACATTCCGAATGATGACATTTTTGTTTGTTTTCTTAATGCAGAAGAGAACAACCCATGGATGTCTCATCATGGACATAACCAGATTTCTAGGAAAGCAAATAAAGTTTGAATTGCATGGATGGATGGAAGAAAAGAGAACGGCATCTACTTGCCTATCATCAATACATCAATCTTATTTAGAAGACAGTGCCTCCAAAACAGAATCTACTAATACAACCGTTGTTTGAGAGGTCTCCATTTCACTAGTTAATTCAGAAAGTCTCTGAGCAACCTGCTCCAGGTGGTCCTGCTTGAGCATGGGAGTTGGACCAGATGACTTCCTAAGGGTTCTTTCAGCCTCAGCCTCAATGATTCTGTGATATATCAGATGTAAAGTAATATCATATCTCATATGTATCATTATATAATAAATATATGGCATGGTATTTGCTGATATACAATACCACTCTTCCTGCATCTTTGTATGAATATTAAAAAAATAAATAAATAAATCATAATGGCCTAGGTGGACCTTCAGTATGATTCATTTAAACCATTCCCACAAGAGGACAGATTTACATTTTGTTATAGGATGTTATAGGATATTAGAACAACAAGAGGAAAATGTCAGAATATTCTAGGTAACAGGGAAGAAGCTAGTGGAAAATGGAACAATTCACAGCTTGAGGTACTTCAGTGCTGTCTTTTTCACCTATTGGATTATTTTTTAAAGGTTTGAAAAATATGAAGACTATGAAAAAAGATCATGACTAAAACTGAAGTTCTTTTTTAAGTCATTCTTAAAAAATATTTTCTTTGAGTGATTTTGTGTAACTGGCTGTACCTGAAGAAGCACTGAGCAGGATATAACTGGTACAAGTGGAACAGTACAATGTGTGGTCAATTCTAATATTTGGGAATAGAAACTCCCACACACACAATACATTTCAGTTGGTCAGCACATCACTGTGACCTGTTTATAATATGCTCCTTTTATAACCCCCATGAAGTTAGATTCGGCAGTTGGCTGAGATAATATATAACTCTGAAGTAGGTTCTACTTTATATGTCTATAAAGTAGTCCTTTCTGAAAAAGGAAGAACATTGGAAATGCAGCCTGTGTACAACTGTCTCAGTCCATTTGCTATAATGTGTTATGGTCAGTTTCTTTAGTTAGACTCAATTGCAGGAAAGTAAACTGAATGTTATGGACAGCATTCATTTTCTAGAAAATATAAATCTATTTTATCTATGCTTTGAATTGCAGAATGATGTGGAGTCACTCATTTACACATGAATATAGCTGCAATGCAAAAGAGCTGAGAGGCATTTTATGTTAGCGTGCGCTATGCATTTAAAGCAAGAACACCTAGGGAACTACAGGTCAGTCAGTCTCACCTCTGGGAATGACAAAGGAAGAGGAACAGATGTCATCTACCTGGGCTTGTGCAAAGCATTTGAGACTGTCTCGCAAGACATCCTGGTCGCCAAATTGGAGAAAAATGGATCTGATGGATGAACAACTTGCTGGATAAGGAATTGGCTGTACTTTCACACTCAGAGTTTTGTGGTCAATAACTCAGTGTCCAAATCAAAACCAGTGATGAGTGGTGTTCCTCAGAGTTTGCTGTTGGGATGGGTGATATTAAACATCTTTGTAGGCAATATGGATTGAGTGCACCCTCAACAAGTTTGCAGATGACACCAAACTGAGTGGTGCAGTTAACTTGCTAGAAGGAAGAATGCCATCCAGAGGGATCTGGTCGGGCTTGAGAGATGGCCTCACGCAAACCTCATGAAGTTCAACAAGGAGAAGTGCAAGGTCCTGCATCTGGATCAGGAAAACCCCAAGCACAAATACAGGCTGAATACAGAATGGTTTGGGAGCAAACCCGAGGAGAAGGTTTTGGAGGTGTTGATTAATGAACAACTCAACATGAGCTGGCAATGTGTGCCTGCAGCCCAGAAGGCCAACTGTATCCTGGTTTGCATCAAGAGAAGCGTGAACAGCAAGCAGGTCAAGGGAGGTGATTTTGCCCCTCTACTCTGCTCTTGTGACATCCCGCCTGGAGTACTGCATCCAGTTCTGGAGCTCCCAACACAAGAATGACACTTAGATCTTGGAACAGGTCCAGAGTAGGGCCACAGAGATGACCACAAGGCTGGAGCATCTTCTCTTTGAGGACAGGTTGAGAGGGCTGGGACTCTTCAGCTTTGAGAGGAGATGGCTCCAGGGAGATCTTGTAGTAGCCTTCCTCTACTTTTTACAAGGGCAGGTAGTGGCAGGATGAGAGGAAATGGCTTTATACTGAAAGAGGGGTAGATTTAGGCTAGATATTAGGAAGAAATTGTTTACTGTGAGGGTGGTGAGACATTGGAACGGGTGGTCCAGCATGGCTGTGGATGCGCCCTCCCTAGAAGCATTCAAGGCCAGACTGGATGGGACTTTGAGCAACCTGGTCTAGAGGAAGGTGTCCCTGAATATAGCAGGGAGACTGGAACTAGATGATCTTAGATGTCCCTTCCAACCCAAACCATTCTATGATTCTAACTAGTTCCCTTATGTCCACAGTGTAAACATTTTCCATGTTGCACTTATTAAGAATGAAGAAGTGAAGTCATGAATTCTGCTAAAAGGTGAAAATATTCTGATGGAGTTTGAAATACTGTGGCTTGCCAATAAATACTTTCCCCTCCTTTGTATATTGAAGCAAGAGTGTTTACAATAGGAGGTAGTAACTGACAAAGTCTTCAAAAGCTCCATGAAAGTTCTATTGGCTGGACCTGGACCTGATTGCAATGCTGTGTCCCTTACAATCCAAGAAATATTTATTATTATCTGTCCATTCTTCCACTGTTAGTTGTTTCAGCACTCTCAATACCCGTGGTAGTTTTCCTTCTATTTCTTAATCATGTCCAGTGAAGAAAAGAACCACACAGAAAAGGTATACAGTGAGCAGGTATAAAACAGAAACATGTTTATTTAAGTGAAAAAATGTTATTATCACAAGTAATGTGATTTTTTTTTTCATAGGGTATAGCATAACTATTCTTATCCAAGTATAAAAACAGTCCTGGATAGAAAACTTTCGCAATAGTTTGAGCCTCTGTACAGAAAAGTTCTTTGCTGGCTGCTCAAGAATTTCTTTGATTACTCTGCTTACAGTACTTCCCCAGCTGACCTCCCATGACTTACTCTGTTTTAAATTAATGCAATTGCAAGACTTCCTGTTAATTTTCACCTGGGAAGGGTCTGCACACCAGTGATAATATGACTAGTGTTACAAAGTCTGATATGGATTTTGACCATAAATTTTAGCAATGTCACTCCAAAAATATAATTAGAAATACTTGAAACAAGTTCTGTAATTCCAAATTACAGAAATACTAAAGTAACTAGGAAACAATCAACAAAAAAACATTCAAAATCAAGAATTCACTTTAACATAAGCAGAAATGTGGTGTGACTTGTTGTAGGTAGAGGTCCTTTTGTCCTTTTTGACAGGGAATCTTAGATCCTCTGCACCCCACCCCCATGGAAAGTGACAGAAAAGTAAGAAGAGGGGAGTTACTTGACTTAGATAAAAAGAAACTCTTTTCTTAAAAATGGTAAAGGGATGTGATATAATGCAATATAAAAGGAATCAAGAGTAATAAATCAAATAAATGAGAAAAAAAGAGAATATATTCTAACTGTGCTTCAAACTAGGGGTGGAGCAGAACAAAATGAATGACCTCAGGTCACTACATCACTTCCTTCCTGGAAATCATATGAGAAGGACAGAAATACTCTGAGACCTGGAGTCTCCTAGCACCCATCTCAGTTCTGTCTGTTCATTGCATGATGTAATGGTATGGAATAATCTATGGAAAACCATGACACTGCTAATGTCAAGCCATCAGTGCCTGAAGATTTGACTAATGCAAATTAATCATTCAAATATAAATGAAGAGTATTATTTTTTAGCATTTGAACTTGGAACTAACTATGGTATAATTAAAAACATACAGATATAACACTAAGTAAACAGAATTATAACCATCACTGATCTGGCAAGAAGTAGAATTTCATTGTGCCTGGTTGTATTCATGAAAACAAAGTCAATGTATCAAAAATGCTTAGAATTTAACACTTGCTATTGAACAAACTGTTATTGCATTATATGTTTTTAGGATATGGAGATCTTGTAATAGATAATTTAAATGTCTTTTAAATAGAAATTTGAAATAATAAAACTGCTTGCAGACAGACATTCAGACATATACACTAATGCGCGCAGTATGGGAAATAAACAGGAAGAGTTGGAGATTTGCGTGCGGTCACATGGCTATGATCTCATTGCGATTACAGAGACGTGGTGGGACAACTCGCATGACTGGAATTTTGTCATGGAGGGCTATGTGCTTTTTAGGAATGATCGGCCGGCGAGGCGGGGTGGTGGAGTTGCTCTTTATGTAAGAGAGCAGCTAGAATGTATTGAACTCCACCTGGGGGAGAGTGGTGTAGTAGTGGAGAGCTTGTGGGTAAGAATCAAGGGGCGGGCTGGTATGGCTGACACCGTTGTGGGTGTGTGCTACAGGCCCCCTGATCAGGAGGAGGAGGTTGATGAGGCCTTCCACAAACAGTTGGAAGCAGAGTCACGATCCCAGGCGCTGGTGCTTATGGGGGACTTCAATTATCCAGATATTTGCTGGAAAAGCAATGTGGCCAGGCATGCACGGTCCAGACGGTTCCTGCAATGCGTTGAAGACAACTTCCTGATGCAGGTGGTTGAGGAATCGACGAGGAGAGGGGTACTGCTGGACCTTATTCTCACTAATAGAGAAGGGCTTGTCAGGGAAGTAAAGGTCGGGGGTAGCTTGGGTTGTAGTGACCACGAGATGGTGGAGTTCAAGATCCTGAGTGGAAGAAGTAAAGCAAAAAGTAGGATTGCTATCCTGGACTTTAGGAGAGCCGACTTCGATCTCTTCCGGGACCTACTTGGAGCTGTCTCATGGGCTAGGGTGTTGGAAGACAAGGGGGCCTGTGAGAGCTGGTGGGCATTTAAGCAGCTCTTCTTCCAAGCTCAGGATCGGTGTGTCCCTGTGAGGAAGAAATCGGGAAAGGGTGGCAGGAGACCTGTGTGGATGAGCAAGGAGCTCGTGCACAAACTCAAAGGAAAGAAGAAGGCCCATGAAATGTGGAAAAAGGGTCTGACTACTTGGGAAGAATACAGGAATGTTGTCAGGGTCTGCAGGGATGCAACAAGGAAGGTAAAGCCCGCCTGGAATTAAATCTGGCGAAGGGGATAAAGGATAATAAAAAAGGTTTTTTCAAGTACATTAACAGTAAAAGGAAGACTAGGGAGAATGTGGCTCCCCTGCTAAGTGACGGGGGTGCTGAGAAGGCGGAGATACTGAATGCCTTCTTTGCTTCTGTTTTCAGTGAAAAAGCTCCCACTCGGGAATCTGAGACCCTGGAGGTGAGTGAGAGGATCTGGGGAATGGAAGACCTCCCTTCTGTCAGGGAAGAGGTGGTCCAGGAGCGCCTAGGCAACACCAATGTTCACAAATCCATGGGACCCGATGGGATTCATCCACGGGTGCTGAGGGAGCTGGCAGAGGTGGTTGCTGAACCGCTTTCTGTCATCTTTGAGAAGTCTTGGAGGACGGGGGGGTGCCTGAAGACTGGAAGATAGCCAACATCACCCCGGTCTTCAAAAAAGGCAAGAAGGAAGACCCAGGCAATTATAGGCCAGTCAGCCTCACCTCTGTCCCTGGAAAGGTGATGGAACAGCTTGTACTGGATGACATCTCCAGACAACTGGAAGAAGAGGAGGTTATCAGGAATAGTCAGCACGGGTTCACAAGGGGGAGGTCGTGCTTGACCAACCTGGTAGCCTTCTATGATGTTGTCTCTGGCTGGGTGGATAGGGGGAGAGCAGTGGATGTAGTCTACCTTGATTTCAGCAAGGCATTTGATACTGTCCCCCACGACATCCTTATAACAAAGCTGAGGAAGTGTGGGATAGATGAGTGGACAGTGAGGTGGGTTGAGAACTGGCTGACTGGCAGAGCACAGAGGGTCGTTGTTGGTGGTGCAGAGTCCGGTTGGAGGCCTGTAACCAGCGGTGTTCCTCAGGGGTCTGTGCTGGGTCCGGTCTTGTTCAACATCTTCATCAATGACCTTGATGAGGGGATAATGGCCACCCTCAGCAAGTTTGCTGATGATATGAAGTTGGGAAGATTGGCTGACACGCCTGAAGGCTGTGTTGCCATTCAGCAAGACCTGGATAGGCTGGAGAGCTGGGCAGAAAAAAACCAGATGAGATTTAACAAAAGCAAGCGTAGAGTCTTGCATCTGGGGAGGAATAACTGCATGCACCGGTACAGGCTGGGGGATGAGCTGCTGGAGGGGAGCTCTGCAGAGAGGAACCTGGGTGTCCTGGTGGATGACAGGTTGGCCATGAGCCAGCAGTGTGCCCTTGTGGCCAAAAAGGCCAATGGCTTACTGGGGTGCATTAAAAAGAGCGTGTCCAGCAGGTCGAGGGAGGTAATCCTCCCCCTCTACTCTGCCCTGGTGAGGCCTCATCTGGAGTACTGCGTCCAGTTCTGGGCTCCCCAGTACAAAAAAGACAAGGATCTCTTGGAAAGAGTCCAGCGGAGGGCCACGAAGATGGTGAAGGGCCTGGAGCATCTCCTCTATGAGGAAAGGCTGAGTGAACTGGATCTGTTCAGCCTTGAGAAGAGAAGACTGAGAGGGGACCTGATCCAGGTCTATAAATATCTAAGGTGTGGGGGGCAGAATGGCGAGGCCAGACTGTTTTCAGTGGTGAGTGGAGACAGGACAAGGGGAAACGGCCGGAAACTGCAGCATAGGAAGTTCCGCACAAACATGCGCAAGAACTTCTTTACAGTGAGGGTGACGGAGCACTGGAACAGGCTGCCCAGGGAGGTGGTGGAGTCTCCTTCTCTGGAGATGTTCAAGACCTGCCTGGATGCCTACCTGTGCGACCTGGTGTAGGGAACCTGCTTTGGCAGGGGGGTTGGACTCGATGATCTCTGGAGGTCCCTTCCAACCCCTACAATTCTGTGATTCTGTGATTCTGTGATTCTGTGATTCTCACACACAGACACCTTGCATTCCCTTGTTCTATCATTAATTAATCAAGATCTTTTTCAAAAACATACCTCAGGCAACTATTTGTTTCTTGACCTCTGTTTCTGCTCCATAAATATATTTTAAGTACCATTTGCCTCATGATATATTTATGTAGGAATTATATTTTTCATTGACAAAATTAATATATTTCTGCTTTCATTCCAATAAGTCAGCCTCACAAGAAATGAAAATTAAGTATTCTCCTCACCTCTTCACTTGTGTACTCAATCCGATGGGCACTTGCCATTAAAATTACTGCTTTCCAGGGCAGGCTAGGAAGGGAATAGAGGATCACCACCTTTATACACAATAGTTAAGCTGTCAGAGCAATTCATTTTGGTTTAGTTTTAGTATCTTACTCCCCAAACATGAAAAATTCTGTTTTGAATTGATGTACCTTCAGATTTTAAATTTGATAAATAAATGAAAAAAGAGAAAACAGGATTATTGAGAAGAAGGATTTCTCAAATCTACGGAAAGAAGAAACCTTCTGAATACTAACCACATCAAGTTTTATGTGAAATAAACATAAATTCCCTTCAGGTATTTCCTTCTCTATCTTCATTTCTCTATAGCCTATTTAAAAATAGCTTACAGGCTGTCTTGTCCCCAGAAGAAAATGATTTTAAGTTGAATTGCTATACAGACTTCTAAAGCAGTGATACATAATTTATAGTTCTGACAAACAACAATGGAAAAAACATCTATTATAAAGATTCTTTATCTCTTAATCAAATCTTGTTTATCCTGTCAAGTTTTTAAAATCATATTTTATTCTTATTAATTCAAAGAGAATAAATCTGCTGGAGAAAAACTCAGGAATAAAAAATACACCAAACCAGTATTCAGATTTTTCTACTTTAAAAATAAAAAATAAAAAAAAAAGTTATTACATTATTTAATTTTCCAAACAAATGATGAGAATGCACTCTATATTCAGACTATATATGTGTATATATATATATAATTTCAGTTTTTGTTGAAATGTTCTTACTTGAATTTTCACTCATACAAAATAGGATATTGGCTTTCTTGAGAAATACACTGAAGCTATTTCATAACAGCAGAAAGATCACATATGGGAAGATAAAAAAGCTTTACAGTTTGTCAGCTACAACTTTCTTAATCCAGATCCTCTGACAATAATCTTGTGCTTAGCGTATTCATCTAATACTTGAAACTGAAGATCCTTCTCTGCCAGAGGGATTTAAACCTTTCTCTTTCAAACTAGAAATAGCTGTACATAAATGCAATGTCTATTAACACAGAAATTTATACAATAAAGGAAATTATCCTTCCAAAAATATGAACTTCGAGTGACGGTGAATTTGTACAAATATTATTCCACGTATTTATCAAAATACTATATAACATTGATGTGAAAGAAGATTTCCTCAAAAATAATACGCTTTTCAGCGTATTTTTCCATACTTGTTTTGTGTTGTATTTATTTTATTTGTATTTTACAAAAGTTGTTTCAAAACTATCTGCATAAACTGTATAGTAGAGTTTTCTGAGTTTGAAGTAGTACAGTCCATATATACATACAATATAAAGTAAGGGAAGAAAGAATACCAATTTTCTTTAATCTTGTTGAAATATGCTTAGGAAAATAAGTATTCTTTTCTCCAACTTTGTTGGAAAGTCACATATAAGGTATTAGGTAATCTAAGAGACTTTTTTGCCAAAAGTTTTTAGTAAAAGGGGTTATATCTGTCTGGTAGTCAGTCATAAGTGAGGTTCCCCAGGGCTCCATTTTAGGGCCAATTCTCTTTAATGTTTTCATAAATTAATTGGGTGTAGGATTAAAAGGTGTTTTGAGCAAGTCATGAACAAATATCCATCGTAAAGATGCCAGTCTAACATAAATATATCCACAAATACACATGGAAATATAGCCATTAAAATTAGACACAACCCAAATCATATATATATATATATTTAATTAGTAGAAGAATAATTTTGTATTGCCACTACTGTCTGAAGAAAGGAAGAAACAAACCCCAAATCCTAACTTTTCTGCCAAAATGGGTCTCCTTGAAACATTTTCACATTCTCAAGCTACCAAGTGTATTATTTCTCTAAATTTGTTTATTAAGGTTCCTTAGTTTCCCCAAGCAATATTTCACTGTTTTATACTTCCACTATCAGAATTATTCATTAGCTTCCTTATATTCAAAAGAAAGTCTTTAGTTCCATGGCATATCTTTAAATGCTGAGTTATTAAATATAAATGTGTTTTCAAATACCAGGCAGAACATAAAGCAACCGATTCTTGAAGAATGTATTTTTATTTATATTTTTTCTTTGTTCTCATTAATCATGTTTATATACCAGTTATATGTATGTTCCTGCTGCATATATATATGTCTATATATATATGTAGCATGTACTAGTATTACGAAGTATAAAACATAAGAGAGAAGATAGAAAATGCCACAATTATGCAGTTTCAAAATGAGGAATTTTTAATTCATTAAAATAAACATAGAAAGGAAGTTACTGACTTTCTTTGAACCAAAGAATCATACAATGGTTTGGATTTGAAGGAACCTTAGAAGATCAACTAGTTTCAAGTCTCGTGCCATGGGTAGGGACAACTTCCACTATACCAGGTTGCCCAGAGCCCCATCCAATCTCTCCTTGAATGCTGTGAACATTGTCACAGCTGTGAATGTCCCCCCCCTAGAAGCATTCAAGGCCAGACTGGAAGGGACTTTGAGAAACCTGGTCTAGAGGGAGGTGTCCTTGTCTATAGCAGGTGGGTTGGAATTAGCTGATCAAAAGGTCCCTTCCAATCCAAACCATTCTAGGATTCTATATCAGTTATCTAGCCCACTGACTACTTCTAAACCGTTGTTTAACCATGCTGGCTCTTTTGGATCACATTTGATAGTATCATATTCACTGGCACTGAACAGAGACAATAGGAAACTAGCAAACATGCTATTCTTTCCACATAGGCTGGCAAATCCCAGGACAAACAGAAAGAAGGAGGTGAACAAAGATTATCTTCTAATGACTTCACTTGTCTGTATAGAAATTCAATAACCTGTCAAATATTCACTTAATATAAAATGTAGGAATAACAGAGCTTTGAATAATCATATTTATCGAATTCCCACTCATATTTTATTAGCTGATTCAAGACTCAGGATGTTTACAGAAAAGTCTTTTGGCTGTGCCAGACAACTTGCCATTTAGAAATGTAACATCCTTACATCCTTTTAAGGCATTTGATTCCATGACCTTTCAAATCCTTAATACATGACTGAGGAGATTCATTGAAGACCTCAGTCCTAGGTATATGACTTTTTTTTTTTTTTTTTTTTTTTTTACTGAAAAGAAAATCTGTGGAAGCCATTTCATTTCTGGATCTTCATGTAAAATTTTTTAATAATCTGCACTTGATCTTTTTATAATTAAAGTTCTAGGCAATATGCACAAATAAAACAACCCCTAAGTATTTCCAGAGGCGATATTACATACACAAAGAATAATTGGCAACAGTCCCATGCAAAAGTCAACCATGGTATAGTGAATTACATGTATTCATGTGGATTGACCTATATATCTCATAGATGGCTTTTTTTGTGTCTTAGGAATAATGTATATCTAGAGACTATACTATTCCTTATATAAAAAGGAAAAGAAACAAACAAATCCAAGCACATGCCTTCTGTGCATGCATGTCTACTCATTGTTTTCTGTCTGATCACAAATGCAAGTATCAGTGATGTTATCTTACTATATTAATAACAACATTATGCACTCTCTGAGTTTTCAGAGACAAGAAAATTAATTTTTACCATGAAAAACTGTAAGATACAACTTTAAAAACTGGTCTCCACATCCCAATTTATATTTTTCATTTTTAATTACATATTGTGACACCCCTACAGAGCTGCAGCACTACAGCTTATAAGACCTTGCCTGCTGGGGGCTACTTTGCAATATAATTCTGTGAGTTTGAGAGAAAAATATATTTGTGACTGTTGTTAAATAAGGAGCAAGAGAACTCAGACACCTAGGCAAGAAACAAGAAAAAATATCTGTCATGGTTTTGCGATTTTTGGTTCTCAGTATTCCACATCATAACATCATGCAGTGCACTGGGAGTTAAACTGTTAATGCTCCAGTTCCAGGTACCTGTCTGGAAGAGAAGAAGAACTGCATTCCCCAGGGGGCTTTGCGGTCAGAGAGGAGATAGAACTCTTGGCAAGGTCACCTGATGTGCTTTTTTCTTCGTCTGCTCTTCTTCGTCTCCCTGCTGCTCAACTGGAATGCGCATCTCACCTCAGCGTTGTGGTGAGGCCTATCCACCTTTTGGACATTCTCTCACTCTTTATATTTCATTTATTAGCTTCAATTCTAATTATATTGTATTATGGTGTGTTATCTTGCATTCTGATACTATATTTAGTAAATTAGTTTATTTCTCCTCAGATTGTTGCTGCTGTTTTTAACTATTTTGGGGTCCCCTGTTTCCCTTTTCCAGAGGCGCAGATTTTGCAAAATCCCTCTGCCCCGCTAGTCACAAAACTTATCTAGCAAGTGATATATAAAATCTGTTTTGTTATCATAAGTGAACCTCATTTACAGCATAAAAATCTATTCCTCTATTTAATTCCTAGAAGTGCTTAAATATAAATTAGAGATTTCTAAACTGTTGTTCCTAAATCCACGGTTGATTAACCATGGATTCAAGGTAACATATCATATAGTTTTTGTAGTCGTATTTTAGTTAATGATATATAGTTGATGAGTGAGAAATTTTGAATATTGATTGCATTCTGTTAATTTAAATCTGGCAAAAAGTTCTGGTGATCAAGAAATAAAATCTATTTCACTGTACACATTTATTTCCAGTGCTTTTTATTTTGGATTTTTATTCCTTTTTTCGTTGTTGTTTGTTTTGTTTCTCTTGTTGTTATTTTTAAATCAGTTATCTGATTTTGGTATAAAGTTAAAAAGTCATGAAAAAAACATATTTACATTTTCATAAAGCATGACAGTGCAATGAATCAGAAGAATACATTTATAGTAGACAAACATTTTGTATTATGCTCTTATAACATTTTTGACACAGCACTGGAAGGTCTAGAAAATAATTCTTAGAAAATTGAACAATGACATTCCTACTTGTGAAGCTATGTTCATATTTATTCTCACAATCACACTGTTTTACGTATTATTTTTATAATCATATTCATACAACTTTAAAAAGTGGCTAATAATAAGGTAATAAAATCCTTTGCTTTGCTTTGTATGTACTAGGAGTCAATATTAGGATGGATCAGCATATGAGGAACAGATCTTCGGGCTAAAATACTTACCCATTTAAAAAAGCCACCATTTCTTTACAGATAGAGACAAATTTTATTAATGTAAAAAGTCATGTATGGAGAAATAATAATTTTACATTTATGTGTGAAAATATAAAAAAGAAAAAAAAGGAATTTTGTTCATTTATTATTTAATAGATCACTTTTATACAGTTTGCTATTGCTACAAGAATGAGGAAAATCTAAATTTCTGCTTTTAAAATTAAATGCATAAACTTTATCTAAAGAAATAGTTTGCCTAAGTCTTAATCTTATCTTAAAGAAATCCTCTTCAGGAATCTGCAACCTCTAATTACCAATTCAAAGAATATTGCTGTTGACACTTGCTGTCACAAATATTTCACACACGCTATGGATACATTTTTTTGTTCTCTAGTTAAACTGTTGTATTATAAAAGGTCTATTGAAGGTAAAGATTTTTTACATGATCAAGCAATAGTTTCTAAGCAGTTACATGAGGTATATTTGTTTGAATTTTCTTAGATATTAAGATATCTAAGTAAATACACACTCAAGCGATTTAGATAAAGTAGTCACAACTTCTTTCTCAAATTGAATTAAAAATAAATGACAGTTCTACATAGTTGTACAAGCACTCAATTGGGCATGGGGCAATCATGGAGCATGGTTCATTCTCCAGTATAATTTCTGACTGTTTTTAAAAACAGTCCCATGGTTGCAGTCTAGCTGCTATTTATGTGGAGAAACAAAAATGAATTTCTGATATTGCTTTTGGAAAACAAATGTAACTTTATTGTTGATATTCAGTTTATCTCCCATTGAGATATAAAATATTTGCATGTATTTTTGTGTATTGAATGTATGTGCAAGTATAATTGTATAATATGTGTATCGAAGTGATGAATTATAACTGTTAAACAAAAATATAATACACTTGTTACAGCCACTGAGTAGACAAATTACCATTATGCTCTGTAGTAATACTTCACAAACCCATTTGTCACGGAGGAGAGGAGTCATATGCAGTCTGATTCATCCTGCTTTATCTATGAAAAGAAACCTTTTTTTGAGAGTATATAAAAGAACATCAACTAACTAACATTCCATAAACAGAGATAAATCTGGGATTACTTTTCTTTTTAGTTGGCATTAAGTATACTGATGGTTTCACACAAATCACAATTGTGAATTTACAGTTAATTCAATAGAGCTCTCAAATTTTAGAAAGAAAATCAGTGATAGATCTTTTGCTGCCGTAAGATAAAACCAGTAGATAAAACCAATTTAAATACAGCTACACTGCCTTATAAATGTCATATAGTATATATGTAATATATATTCAAGCAATCAAGAGCTTTACTGGAACAACATAAGTCAAATGTGATTACTGTTAGAAGTGTAATTGAAACTTTTGTTGGTTTGGTTATTTTATGTAATACAGTAACATTTGATAAGTTCTTCAAGAAAGTTTACAGGAGTATTCTGACTGGAGATTCAGAACATTTTTCCACCAGTCCTCTCTTAAACACCTGGTTCACTCTCAAGCAGCCTGAGGGAAAATTCAAGGAAGAACAAAATGTTATTTGATATTTAACTTGAAAAGTAAAGAACGCCATAGGTTTTCAAGAACACTGATGAGTAATGTTTCAAAAAAAAAAAAAAACAGCCCAACCTCTTTTACAAAACAGGATAAAATCTTAAAAACTCCTGTCAATTTGAGGAACAAGTAACAAAAAGGAAGCCATTTGTTCAACCCACATGCAAGTATTTAATGTACAAATTTATGTAATATTTTGGATAATTAGATAATTCGTTGAAAAGATTTGGTAGAAATGTGTTCTGGGAGAGACCTGAGTTTGTGCTGGACACCCAGTTAAGAGCATAAATGGATGAAAGAAAGGCTGTACCACTACTAAACGTGCCCTCATAGCAAACATCTGAATTACCAGCATGAAGACACTCATGACATTTACAGAGTCAGCAGTTTTTAGGTGTTTTTTTTTAAATATTCATATGTTCATATTAAATGTGTGCAATTTCACCACTATTTATTTTCCAATCTGTAACGATATCATGATTTTCTTGTTAATTTCACCTTCCACTTCTTCTAAACGCTAAAGTATCCTAAGCCTGCCACTTGTTACAAGCTGAAAACTGTCTTACATTAAAACAATCAAATCTAACAAACAAAAAAATTATAAGAATGTACGTTTCCCTCTGTTTTACGTATTTCCCTTGTTCCCTGTCTCGGAGTTGACTAGATAAATCTATGTCCGTGACAGGGGCAACAGGCCTCTGCCCTCCCCCCCCCCACCCCAGTCCCACAAAAATGGGAAGGAAGGAAGGGAGGAGAAGAACAGTGGCAACAATCTATGGAGGAAAACTTATTTTACTATAATATCGGAATACAAGATAACACAATATAATACAATTTAATTGAAATTGAGATTAATAAATCAGACAAGATGAGAGAGAGAGAGTTCCCGGGACCGAGTCAAACCTGAAAAGCTTGGAACGGCTAGGAAAGCACCTCCAGCATCCACTGCAAGGCAGCAAGAGAGCGCCCCCCCCACCTGGAAGGGCCAGATCCCATGACTTCTGTAATGTACAGGGATAGGTACTTGGAATTGGGGCATTAACACTTTAATACCCTGTACACTACATGATGTTTTGATGTGGAATACTGAAACCCAAAAACAAAACAAAAAAAACATAGAACCATGACATTCCCTCACAGCATGGTCCTGGAATCAACGCCAGCCTTCCCAGTGCAAATGTCTGTATTTCCCACCTCCTGCAGCTTTGGTTTGTACAACAGTTTCCAAACTATTCAGTCTGCAATGTTTTCTCTGTAGTATTTTTTCTTCCTTAAATATGAAAAATAGTTAACTGTTGCAAACAATAATAATATAGCACACATACCAGTATATTATAACTATTCCTTTTATCTATGGGATTCTCTGAAGCTTGTTGAAAGATTTGGGAAGAACTTATGCCTCACATCATGGTTGCACAAAAGTTTGGCTTGCCTAGGCCACACTGAGCAAAGAAGAAATATCTGGGGCCACATATCAAATAAATAAAATAGTTAATGTATATAAGTAATTTATAATGTATATAGGCACAAGTAAACTTAAAAAAATATTTTTATTAAAACATATATTTTAAAAATGCAATAAAGACATAAAATAGTGGGATATTTGGTATTATTTTTATGAAACTAATGCATCAGATTGGTTCATTGAAATTGCTACAATTTTTAGTGAATTCTCAAGATGTTCATCAGAGATTTTTGATGAAATTTTACTCTTCCACTGCTTCATCCTTGAAAACAGCTGTTCACAAATGTACTCCTAAAAAGCAATGACCTGAACAAGATATGATTGTGAAGTGAGGGGTATTTCTGCTCTGATAAGGCAGGTCTTATCAATGTCCAGTAAAGATACATGATGAAATTTTGAGTTGAATGTCTGATTACAACTCCCTACATTCCATTTGAAAATTCATAGGTCATTATTTATATCTACTGAAAATAGAAAAAAAGATAGATATAGATATAGATAGATAGATAGATAGATAGATAGATAGATAATAAAATAAAAGTTTTGGTATGTTTGGCAATATTGAAACCAGTTCTTAAATTCCTTTATCAAAACAGAAAACACAACTAAATGTTTTTCCTGTTTACAGGACTGTGCTAAGACAACATATGTAATTATTTGGCACAACTTAAGTTAATATTGCACTGTGCCCTCCCTGTGCCCTGGTTTCAGCCCAGACATTGCACACCACTGTTTAGTTATTGTGAGCAATGGGTGTGTGGCTGGAGGCAGGCCATGCAACTCATCTGGGAAGACCTTCCATCAAGATAGTGTGGGGTAGGGATGGACACAGGATATGCAGGGCCAGATCACATGTGGCCCACAGATTGCAGTTTTAACATACCTGGCTTAGGTTTTAAAATAGGAACAGAATAATAATGTAGGATTAAGAAAACAGTGCTATCGCTAATAGTGTTCACTTGTCAAATAAAAAATATTTCCACAAACCATGAAGAAATAGAAAATGTTTTAAATGCTGTGTAGTATGAAAGTCACAAGAAGGAGACCAATTAAGAAAAAGAAGTAAAACTCCTTAAATTCGATTGTAAAGATTTTGATAAGTGGTGCTTCAGGCATACTTTAAAGAATCTGAAAACAAAACATACGAAAATTGCTGATGGATTTCAAAAAGATTGTATTCTTATATACACATTCTTGGACTCAGTATCTTTACTTTTCATGGATTTCATGAGATCTTTCTTCTAGACACCATCCCAGACAGATTCTCTCTTTAAATTTGTTGCATTTTTTAAAATTTCTTTCTCCTCTCTGTTTTGCTCTCCCCTAGCTTCAGTCATCTCAGCACTACCCACCTGACTCCTTATCAGGTTCTCTTTGTGTTTTCCATGCTCGTCAGGGAGTGCCATTATGCTTTACTTCTGCTATTTATCCATTTCAGTCTGTGCTCTCAGATGCATTCAGCCAGAGAGATCCTCCACACATCATCAAGAGGAAGGGCAAGGAAAATTTCCATGCTTTGCTGCTGGGTCCTCTGCAGCCATATCATTTGACAAAACAGTACCTCCACAGTAAATAATTAGCAGTGAGTTAGTCTATTAGTACCATCAAAGTCAAAAAGGCAAGGCAAGGGATTAAAAGTGACACATAATATGCAGTCTCTTTCTCTCTGACCAGGGATTAGATTTTCTAACTTATTTCTGGAGTGGCCAGGCTAGAAGAAAAGAGATTGTGTCTGTCCATAGAATCACAGTCTCTATTTGCTAAGTAGAGTTAGAATCCAACTCTACCATCTCAAGTGAATATTTTAATTATCAGTCAATTTCCCACATTGATGTAATTCCATAATTCTGTCTCCCCTACCTGTCTTGGATCTGGGAAAGCTTCCTGCTTGAGATAGTGTCAAACTGATATAGTTCTGCATCTGTTCTGATACATTTGTGCCTATGTTTTATAATAACAAAATGAATAACAAGATATTTATCAAAAATATATATTTTTTACTTTTTCTGCTAATCAATAAAAAATTGTAGTATCTAAATGGTATACAAGCTCCATCAGATTCTAAATAGTAAATGTGTTCCCATCCTAATCCTACTCATTCTAAATACAGGTTTGTTTATTCTTGGTAGAAACACATAATCTCTGTATATTTGCCAGTTATGAAGTAGAGGAGCATTTTTGGCATTCATTTTTATGTAGCTTTTATGTATTGGATTATACACAGGGAAAATGGCAAGCTTTATTATAAAATCTGTGAACCAAAATATTAAATAACTCAATGTGACAGTTAAAGTTGGTCTGCTAACAAGAATTGTTTATCTGCCTAACTTTTCATGATTAAAATCTTGAGTTTCGTTTACCTTCCTACTTTTTTTCTACTGATAGATAGTCTGCATAATTGACAAATTCAATCAACTTCTGAACTGAGCAGGGCAATTATTTTTTTCCTTACCTAACAAATATCTCTGACCAAATAAAACGCATCTTCTAATATTCCTGTTATCCTTTTTATTACCTTAATGCTACTTAGAGGTCTGCATCTCTGTAGGTCTGGCTCTCTGAGCCACAGTAGATATATGTTTAATTAGTTTACATTTACTGAAACTGAAATGTTTCAGACATTCACTGAAATGGAGAGGTAGTTGATACATTAAGGCTTTATTAAGAAATGACACACATTTAAAATGTTGAGTAGATGCTTATGTCTTTAGTAAGAAACAGTTCCCTTTCACTCCATTCTATCCTACTCTATTCTGTTCTGTTCTGTTCAAAACAATCTATAAAATAGATCCTTCATATTCTTTCAGCAGTGTTTCTTTTTCATATCTAAACTTAATAAAGTCAATAATAATCCTCTTTTAAATAAAAACACCACCTCAAATGTCTATGTTGTTAGTCCCTCAGAAACAAAGCTTTCCGAAGAGTGATAGGCCAGCTATGGTTGGCTGATGTCTCCTACACATAGTTGAAAAAATCTTACAGTGCATGTTTTCACACATCTATCTAGTGAAGTAATTTACAGTATTCAATATTATGATCTTTAGAACCAAATATATCGTGCTTTTCACTTTTGAAAGATCTCGTTTGGTATTTGGAGGGAAAAGAGGCACCTCAGGATCTCAGTTGAAACAGACACCTTAGCTCTCAGGTTGCAGTGTCTTACACAGAGTTTTAGTGGCTCACTTACATTCACTTGAAATTTTTGTCCTTCAAACTTCCCCTGAAGTTGTAGTTATGAGTCATTTCAGGCTGAAATTGGAGAGTGAAGGAAAATGTTTGCAAGTGGAGATTACATCCTCAAGTATGCCAGGAGGAAACAGTGATGCCTTTTTCTGCAGACTATTAGAGATGAGAACGTTCAATCTTTCCCAGGCTGAGTGGAAACTTGCAGCCCCTTGTACTCTTGAAAGGGATGCTTAGTGAGATAGACAATGCACATTTAAACCTCATCAGCTCTTCCTGATCAAAGTGTGCCTTGAACTTGTATTTCAACTGATTAGGAAGAGTCAAATATTATTTCAATCAGTTCCTACAGGTACTAAGCTGAGAGCACAGTTAGAAGAGGCAGTAGCTTGTGCAGAAGCACCGCAAGACACAGTTGTCATCATTGGCACTGTAGCAGCTCCTCTGACCTGGCAGAGCCTAGATCAACACCAACTTCTGTAGGTCAGGGCTGTGTGGTCCCCACTGATTCTTGATGAGGCAGAGGGGCTCTTCATCTGCAGGATATGTACACTGGGAGAACCCTGGATTTGCAAAAGAAAAAAGATGCAATTGGAGGTGAGAAGGATGTGTGTTGACAAAAATGAACATGACCTGAGCTTCACTGAGATCTTGAAGGTACAAGGACTTGAGTTCCACACCACTGATAAGTAGAAACAGGTAGGATCTGTGTCTGTTTTCTTGAGAAAGGACAGGAAAGGCTGGAAGATCATGAGTTCTGTAAACAAAAACAAAAACAAAAACAAAAAACAAAACAAAACAAAACAAACACTTTAAACATTAACAAAAACATTACTTTAAATAAAGGGCGGAAAAATAGAAGATGAAAAGATACTGATCTTCTAATGTGTAGATAATATAGAGATTTCTTTTTGCCCCAGCCTAAGAAAAAAGCTCATTATATAAGTGTCGAAAATGGCCATTTATAAAAATCTTCCCATTCGGTTCACATAATCAATTTTAAACTACTTATTAAATATATTTTTTTAAAAAACTGAATATTTCATTTAGAGGAAACAATTGGATTATCCACAAAGAAATCCTATATTTCATTCACCGCTTGATCAGATATGTCTAGAAAAAGTACATGATAAACTTTGAATGTGTTCTGAACCTGTTATATATAGTAGCAATATAATATTTTAATTATTTTGTAACAGAAAGGCATAAACTTAAAAATATTTTGAAAATGAATACATCAGCAAAGGAAAAAAAAAATGTTCATTTTGGAGGTTATTTTATTTCCCTTTTTTATTCTTAAAATGATTTATTTTACTCTTTAATTCAAAATTTCCATTAGAATACAAAGAATCAGAGCTTTCAGTCAAATACTCAGGAGTGTGATATTCAAGCTCTGTGGGAGACAGCACAGAAAGTAGTCTCTTTAGTGGATTTATAGATGACAGAGAAAGCAACAGCATGTAAAAACACAGGCCAGCTGAGAGGCTTGGAAAGATTTAGGACAAACATATGTATTCTGTGAAATTAAGCGGTAGCACTTAAATACCAATGTACCTGAAAGCAATTTGCATTTCTGCAAGTTCTTCATCGTGGAGGCTATAATCAAAGTCCTAATTTCTCCAGGCTTAATTTTACAATCTCTGAAGTAAAAGAGGTCACTTTAAAGAAGACATTATCACTTGAACAGTTTTTTTTTTCATCCTCACTACTGTTAACCAGTGACTCTCTCTGAGGTTCTGTGGTCTATTTAATCAGAGTAGAATTTACTTTGAGTTCATAAGAAGACCATTTACTTCCCATTTGATTCTGCCTTGAGCACTCAAATGGAACCTAAATGTCCATAGACTTTATACTTGCCTTTTGAAAAGGATGAATTCACTATCAATAAAAAATAAAGAATGCCCATTAGGCAATCCCCTAGTATTCAAAAATATCCTTCCTGTAATCATTACACAGGGGTGAGCTGTTTTTGTAGCCATAGCAGAAGAGCTTTCCTATAACTGATCCATTATAGGTTACTCTGAAATGGTTTATCTCAGGGCTTATATCTTAAGGAGATACAATAGCCTTAGAAAGCATCATATCCTAAAATATACAGAAACAACTCAGAAAAAGGAATTCTCTAGCCCTACGTTTTGTTCTTTTTGTAATTTCATGGATTTCCACAAATGTAAGAAGTACTTATCAAGTAATAAGTAATCAAAAAATTTTAGATACGATTATTTGAAATGTAAGAAATTCAAAGTCATAACTCTTTACTCTTGGATATGTAATCAAAAGGCAGAGGGTATGAGGTTTCTTATTATTAATACAGGAATCCTTTGACATTTATTCCAGATAACAAAAAGCTTTTGTTGCTGTCTACTCTTCATACTGTTGGAAGCATGGTAATCAAAAGCAGCCAGCCCAGAACTGAAATGTAAATAGAATATAGCAGGCCCTATTTATTTCACTGTTATCTAATAGGAAAGGGATGGTTGGTGCAAATATTGTAGAGATTTTATACATATAGAACATATTTACCCCAAAAGAAATCCAGCTGGAACTTTAGCTTCCCTGTCTTTGAGAAAAGATTACACACATAGCTCATGTATCTTCAGTAGCTCCATCATCTCTTGCAGAGGATCTCTTCCAGGATCATTATTTTAATGTTGCTTCTAAAATGTACTGACATCTGGGATGAGATAATTCTCTTTCAACTTTTTACAGTTAAGGTTGGATCTTGCGTGGAACCTAAATGTAGTAGTATCCCATCAGATCTCCCTGTGCCAGCCTGTGAAGATGACTTAGAAGCCTCAGGATATCTTGCAAAAGACTAGACATAATCCTAGAGTCTATTTATTGTCAAAGATTAGATATAGGCATTCTTCCCTATGAGGAAAAACATTACAACAGAGAAGAAGGATGAAATATTAAGCTCATTCTTTTTCCCCTTACTGATTATTGAAAAATAATATAGCATGAGCTCAGATGTGGATATTCACATTATAAATTTCTGAGTTTGGTAGATAAAATTGGAAACCACCTATTCTATGTCAAGATTGTGTCCACCAAATCAAGAGTTTTTATCTCCCTCTACTGGGCACTGGTGTGGCTACACCTGCAGATTGTGTCCAGTTCGGGGTCCTCCTTTTCAAGTAAAACAAAAAATGTAGATCCTCAGAGGAAAGATTACCAGGGTGTTCACAATCCAGCTGGCACCATCTTGGGTGAGACTCCAAGAAAGCTGGGCTCGCTTAGTTTAGCAAGGAGGAGGCTAAATTGCAGTCTAACACAAACTGGTTATCTGAGGGCAATTGCTAAAGCATGGATTCACTGTTTAGTGCAAAAGGCACTAAAGAAGGATCAACAGGTGCAGATTGCAGCTTCAGAGGGTCAAGTGTCTGGAAAGAAAATTAACTGTGAGCTGTGCAGAACTGGAGGTGCTATGAAACTTCTTTCCTTGGAAGCTTTCAAAATTAGATTAGGCAATGCCATGCTAAGTGACCCAAATTACTGTTGGCAACAGTCCTGCTTCAAGCAAAACATTGGGTTATGACCTCCAGAGATCTCTGCTAGCCAATATTTCCACAATTCTGAGATGTTTAAAATAGTACATCTTATTATAAATTGGATAAATGCATAAGTTGAAATCAAATTTAATAATTTATATTTTGTATTCAATCTCACTAGTAAAATATTATCTTCATAGGAATTGAATGAGAATTTGTTTCTAACTGTTGTGAGGCTGAGAGGTAGTGCTATTTGTTACAGAAGAAATGCAGGGTAGTGCTTGAACTTGTTTTATAGAAAAGACAACCTTAGAGTAAAGCTGGAAACATTAGCAATGGCAATATTTACCTTCTCATTCATAGTTCAGTGAATGTCAAAGGTAAAGATGAAAAATGAAACAGTTTGGTTTGTTTGACATGGGTAAATATGGATTCAGCATGTATTCACAGTTGCAATATTATATTTTTGGAATCTTGCAGATGATCTACTCTTTCTAACAATGTAAGTGTTGAAAGATTGATTTTTCCAACTAAATAAAACACAGAGATGTAAATCTATTTTCTGTACTATAATACAGTTTAAAAATACTTGCACTTCAAATCCCAGCTTAGAAGCAATCCCATAACTTCATGCATATTAGCAGCATTATCCATTTAGTACCTCTAAATTGCATATTTAAATTCCAACAAAAATTACCAAAAGAACCATCTTCAGAAAAATATCTAAATATAGATTACTTCATTATCTGTAAATCAGTCTCAAAAAAAGGTACAGCATGTGAAATAGGAACCAATTGACTGGTTAAGTGCTGTGCCACTTGCAATCAGAAGAAATAACAATTACAGCAATAACTGCTAATCCTAAGAAGTCAAAGCACAGTTAGGCAGCCACTAAATTCTGTTATGAAGTGTGATTATTATTACTAGGCTTCTTTCACAAAATGATTGGATGGAAATGTTAAGAAAGCTTTTTAGAAGCTAGGGCATAGCTTTATATTGTGCTACTCAAGAAAAAACAACTGTAAATTCTGAAAACATTAACTAGTTTTCAGAAATCTCTTTAATAATAATCTCAAATGCTGAGATGTTCTTTTTTTTTTTTTCCTGAGTGGATTAGACTAAAAATGGAGACATGCTTTAAGCAGTGAAGATGTGTAATAATGCTTTGTAATTAGCAAGTTAGCATGGTTTACAGATAAATATGTAATTTACTAATGTATGTATGCATTTTAAAGTACACGACACATTCTGTTACTACACTGCAAAGAAAAATATTAGGACTGTGATATAGAATCACAGAATCATTAAGGCTGGAAAAGACCTCTGAGATCATCTTGTCCAACTGGTTCATCTACTTTTTCCTTAAACGCTTCCTTGGGCAACATAAATATATACATGAACTTATAACTTAGGAAATGTATACACGTACTGAAAGCATAATTTTACTAAGTAAATTGGAATCACCTTCACAAATCTTTATTTCTTTTACCCATATAAGACATTAAATATGTCTAAAGATAACTGAGTGAATTTTACAGCTATAAATCCAGACCAAGCACTAAAGCATACTTCTTTTCCTGACTAAGGAGTTCTGATTCCTGAGATTTCTTACATACTGCCACAAGTCTATTTTCTAATGAGTTACCTATGGAACAAGTGATGTACCCACACACTTCTTCCACACAGGCTGCGGAAACATTTGTATAAACAATATAATATAGTGGCCATTCACTTAGTCTTCCGTTTTGACTCTAACAGTAATTTCTTTGAAAAACCCTACATGCTAGCCAAAAGAAATCCAGCCCGTTTATTTTCTTGTAAACTCTTGTAAACAGTTTCTAGGGAGTGATTTCCTAGTTTCATCCAACAAATTCAACTGAATAATTTCCTCAATAGAAAAAGAATCTGTATTGTTTCACTACTGATCTCTTTTCTGAAATGCATGTGATGCTGAACTACATTTGCTATGAGAATTTGAGCTCTCTAGGGCTGGAAATGAGTTTCAAGCGTTTCCCTGAAACTTTAATATACTTACAGAAGTATTGGTCCCAGTTTATGATGACTACCTCCCACAATTAATCCTACTCATCTGCCTGAACTGGTGACTGTCATTTGCTGCTTTATTTGATGCAAATTCTATATTAATTAGCTTCATGATTCATTCATTCAGAAACTTCTATAAGCAATTCTCAGCCTGTCAACTGCTTGAGAATGGCCCAGCTCTAGTGACAGTGGCATACTCTCCTGGTTGGTGGCTATACCTGGAGCTGAACAAGCATCGAGGTTTTATTCTTGACTAGTCAAGAGCAACTGAATGGTAGAGTATTGCTTTGTTGTTGTTTTGATTTGTTTCTGTTTTAAATCTTTTACAGCTGGGGATGGGAAGTTTGCTGTGAATTTATTATCTGGCTCTATGAGATGGAAGTTTTATCCCCAGCCTGAATTTGTTCTGCTGTCTTCTGTGTGTGGATCCATAATCAGTAGGAATGGCTGTCTTCAGCTTTCTTATCTGTATGTTTGGTGCCCAAGTAGAAGAAAATGCCCTCTGTGCGTAGGCCTAAGTTATCAGATCTGTTATTCAGTGTTTAATGCGTTATCTATTCTTACACACTACATCTTACTAGCTATAGAATAGGGCAGTAAATTTAGGCAAAGTTACATAGAGGACATATGCATGCAATAATGTGTAAATTAGAGGTAAAGGAAACATATGCAGCTATCTTCTTAATTTCTACCTATCTTATATTTCTGCTAAAAACTCTTTTATTTAGGGTTTCAGAATATTAATTAATTTAAACATTTTTTGAAAGTCAGCACTTAATTTATTATTCATCTCCTTCCCCAGATTTCAAATATATCAACAATGCAGTGGATCATCCTGAAATCCTACACTAAGGACATTACTCTTAGTACATTATGACAAAGAATCATATGTGATGTTATAGGAAATGTGTTACCTAATATTGTTATCATGCATGTTTAATATCAGAAATAAATTTTAAGTTCCTAAAATTCCCATTTTCCTTTCACTGATTTTTAAAAATTGATTCCTGTTCTATTTATATTTTAACTGCCATGACAACCGGTTTGCATTTTACTTATATAATAAGTGATAACATTTCTCTTTCTAATAACTTGTTTTATAATAATAGAATATGGAAAAAAAAGTTCTTGACAGCATTAAGAATTCATCATACTATCTATTAAAGAAAAATTAGTTACTGCATTACTTAATATTCAAGCTCAAATTTACATTAAATATAAGAAAAAAATCTTTTACAGTGAGGTTGATGAGGCACTGGAACATGTTGCCTAATGATGTGGTTGATGCCCCATCCCTGGAGACTTTCAAGCCAAGGTTGGATAAGGCCCTGGCAACTCGATCTAGCTGTGGTGTCCCTTTTCAATGCAGGGGAGTTGGACCAGATGGCCTTCAAAGGTCTTTTCCAACTCTAAGCATTCTATAATTCTGTGATATTTTCTGGGATCACAGGTATGAAAGTTTAGGAAGACTGATTCCAAAAATAAAGCAAGATTGGTTTATTGCACAATTTATTTGAAATCTTTATTAAAAACAGAACTGCAATCAAAAGCTATTCTGTGCTTTGGGCTTGAAAATGACTCTTATTTTAAAAACAATCTGTTGCCTGAGCATAGCACATGTTTAATGTTTATTAATAAAAGAGACTGTTTTATTCCTTTTCGTAATGTATTTGCTGTTTTCTTGAAAGATTGAAATCAATAAACCAATACCTAGATGCTCAGATTATATAAGTAGCTGAAGGTATATCCAAACTACTAAACACAAGAATATTTTATTTTCAGCTATATCCTGACTATTCTTCTATGAAGTCAGTTATAGCAATGGCTGCCTGGAAATTTTCTTAACATTAGAGCTAACTCTATGACTTCCAAATCCATCTTGTACCACTGCTTTTACCATTCTCCATGTAGTCCTTCTTTCTTTGTTGTCATTATGCATTTTCATTTTATTTATTTATTTTCTTAAAGCAGGTTTCCGATCAGCTTCTCCAGTTGAATTGAAAACAATTGTGCTTGACAAGAGTAGTCAACATGAATGAGATCTTTAGCTTTGGGAAGGCAATTATGCTAAAATATGTTTGACTAATAGCAAAATAATTTGTTCTTCACTGTATGTTTTGACCAAGTGTGTCAAATGAGTATCATTTAGTTAGAACTCTTCCTCACTAATGAAGACAAGGGTGAGGGTCTTTGCAAAACAAATACAGTAGAATAAACAAAATACTCACACCATGGTAAGTAAGATTTTACACTAAACACACAGCTCTGGGGAAGCTATTGAAGAGCAGGGACACGACTTTCCTTTGATTTGCTCCTCAGCAACCCATTTAGACTTACAAGTGCCTGGTGGAGAAAAAACCTTTGCCAAACTAGTCTTAGGTATGTCTCATGACTAGATTTCACCACCGTTAAAAATAATTAAAAAGTATTAAGAATTGGGGAAAAAAAAAAGAAGTATTTTTTCAAGATCTTAGGAAATCTGAGTGACAACTTTCAGAAGCATTTATATATTAGTCTTAGTGTGAAAGGCAGTTAGCTTTGCCTTCAGCTCAATTGGTCTTAATTTTAATATAAGTGGTGCTTATGACAGTAGCAATGCAAGGGGTTTCCACCTCCTATCATTCCTTCGCTCTTCATTCTCTTACTGTAAAGGAGTGCCACTTCTCAGTCATGCTAGCACCAATATTTAAGGGATGAAATAAGTAATCTGTGGAATAAACAATTGATAGGAACAGGGGTGGAATAGAAAAAGCTCTGTTTAAAGTGTATCAGGTCTTGCCTGTCTCTCAGGGTGAAATTAAAAGCAGTTGCCTTGGCACAACTGGGAGGTGTTGCAAAACAGTGTGGGAGTGAGAAGGCAAGCGTCAAGGAACCATGACAAAATGTTGCCACTGAATACTTCCAAAAACAAAGCTGTGGTTACATTTCTTCATCTGTAGGCCCTTGAAAACTCTGTAGTTTCCCAAAAAGCTTTAAGCTGTTTAAACTATATCTTCTTGACATTTTACATTCAGTCAAAAGTGGTTAAAACTATGCAGGCTAGATAGCCTGCATAGTTTGCACAAAGAAATTTAGGGTCCTTAAGCTAAGTGAAGACTTTGGGAGTTTATGATCCCTGTTTTCTCCAGCAATGAAAATTTTAAGACTTCCTAAAGAACAGTGGATAGGTGTCAGAAGATTTTGAGCTTCACTGTGTAATTGAGTTTTCTTAAGAAGCTGAGTCTGTTTTAGTTATTTGATGTTACAAAGATGATACAATTCTTTCTTAACATCACTGTAAAACTTTTCAGCTCATCATGAGAATAAAAAATATTTATTTCCATATTCTATGTATCAAGTAAAACTTGAGTAGTAGCCGAGAATTTGAATGTATATGTCTCATATCCTAATGCTGACCAAGAATGAGTAAGATTTCTATATCCCTTGAAAAGACAGACCATACAGAATATATACATGCTTTTTCAGTTGATGATTTGTAGTACTTAGCTATATAAAAAACTAGAATACAAATGTGAAGTTAACAAAAAAATATTAATTTTAATTAATTATTTTTAAAAAGGCACTAGGTCCAAAATCTCCAGGATTTTTATAAACTAATTTTTCTTATCCTAATTTAATGTATCTTTTAATAAGAGAATATTTTGTTAATGACTACATTCTGGATGGGAAGCCTCTTAAAATAAATGGTTAGTTTCTTTCACTGTCAAAACAAAGCAATAACTGCCCAAGTGAACCTTCTCATTAAGACTTTATTCACCTAGTTTAAGTTCTTAACATCTGTAAAAATTTTGCTCTGTGACTTACAATGTAGGCCACTCTTTTGGTATTCCTTTTAAGAAAAGGCACTAGATCATACTTGCCCAGATTGAAGTTTCTGGAACTTTAAGAGCATGCAAATGTGGACTATGAAAGGTATCATGGAAAGAATGGTAACTTGATTGTGCAATGTTAAGATGAAAACTAGGAATGGAGTCACTTTTCTCAAGGCTGAACAGACCCAGGTCACTCAGTCTTTCCTCATAGAAGAGATGTTCCAGGCCCTTTATCATCTTTGTGGCCTTCTGCTGGACTCTCTCCAGGAGATCCCTGTCTTTCTTGCACTGAGGAACCCATAACTAGATACAGTAACGCAGCCTGACCACAGCAGAGTAGAGGGAGAGGATCAGCTCCTTTGACCTGCTGGCCACACTCCTTTTAATGCAGCCCAGGATCACACTGGCCTTCTTGGCCACCAGGGCACAGTGCTGGTTCATGGCCAACCTGTTGTCCACCAGGAACACGATGTCCCTCTCTGAAGAACTTTTTTCCAGCAGGTCATCCCTCAACCTGAACTGGTGCATGCGGTTATTCCTCCCTATGTGCAAGATTCTACACTTGTTTTTGTTAAATCTCATCTGATTCCTTTCTGCCCAACTCTGCATCCTGTCCAGATCTAGCTGAATAACAGCACAGCCCTCTGGTGTGTCAGCTATTCCTCCCGGCTTCACATCATCAGCAAACTTACTGAGGGTGAACACTATTCCCTCATCAAGGTCATTGATGAAGATGTTGAACAAGACCAAAGCCAGCACCGATCCCTGAGGAACATCACTAAATATAGGCCTCCAACTGGACAGCCAGCCAGTTCTGAACCCACCTCACCATCCAGTCATCTATTTCACACTTCCTCAGCTTTGTGCTGTGGGAGACAGTACCAAATGCCTTGCTGAAATCATAGAATCGTGAGGTTGGAAATGACCTGCAAGATCATCAACCGTCCTCCCATTACCATAGCTACCACAAGCCTCTAAACCTTACCTCGTAGCTCCTCATCCAGATGCCTCTTGAACACTGCCAGGGACGGTAACACCACCATCTCCCTGGGCAGCCATTCCAGTGCCTGACCACTCTGAGAGAAAAAGTTCTTCCTTATGTCTAATCTAAACCTCCTCTGGTACAACTTGCAGCCATTTTCACAGGTCCTGTTTGTTGCCTGAGAGAAGAAGACAAACCCCTCCTCATCACAACCTCCCTTCAGGAAGTTGTAGAGTGCAGTGAGGTCTTCTTTGAGCCTCCTCTTCTCCAGACTGAACAATCCCAGCTCCCTCAGCCACTCTGCATAAGACTTGTGCTTCAGATCCTTCACCATTTTCACTGTCCTTCTCTGGGCATGTTCCAGGGACTCAATGTCTTTCTTGTAGTGAGGTGCCCAAAACTGAACACAGTACTCAAGGTGCGGCCTCACCAGTGCCACCTGGGCACACTGTCGGCTCATGTTCAGCTGAGCATCAACCAACACCCCCAGGTCCCTTTCCTCTTCACAGTCATCCAGTCACTCATCCCCAAGCCTATAACGCTGCATGGGGTTGTTGTGACCAAAGTGCTGGACCCGACACTTGGCCTTGTTGAATCTCATCCCATTCACCTTAGCCCAGTGATACAGCTTATCTAGATTCCTCTGAAGGGCCTCCCCACCCTCAGGCAGACCAACACCACCTCCCAACTTGGTGTCATTTGCAAACTTACTGACGGTACACTCAATCCCCTCATCTAGGTCATCAATAAAGATATTAAACAAGACGGGCTCCAATACCGACCCCTGGGGGACACCACTTGAAATGGGTCGCCAGCTGGACGTAGCTCCATTAACTACTACTTGCTGGCACAGCCCTCTAGCCTTACCCAAAGAAGAGTATACATGTCCAGGCCATGGGCAGCCAGTTTCCCCAGCAGAATACTGTGAGAGACTCTGTCAAAGGCTTTGCTGAAGTCTAGGTAGACTGCATCAAGGTAGGCTACATCCATTGCTCTCCCTCCATCCACCCAGCCACTGACGACATCATAGAAAGCTACCATGTTGATCAATCATGAAGTCCACCTGGTGAATCCATGCTGACTACTCCTGACAACCTTCTCTTCCAATTGCCTGAGATGGCATCTAGAACAAGCTGTTCCATTACATTTCCAGGGATGGATATGAGGCTGACTGGCCTGTAGTTTCCTGCTTGCCCTTTTTGAAGACCAGAGTGACACTGGCTATCCTCCAGTCTTCAGGCACTTCTCCCATTCTCCAATACCACTCAAAGATAAAAGAGAGTGGTTCAGCAATCACGTCTGCTGCTCCCTCGTCACACATGGATGCATCCCATTGGGGTCCATGGATTTATGTATGTTGATGTTGCCTAGACACTCTCAGATAACTATGTATGCACAATTGTGTCACTTTCTTCACAAATAAATAACTCAGTTTAGATGGTGGGCAATTTCATAGCAACATTATTATACTGGCCACTTGAGGCTATATTTCTCTTTAGTATGAAAATTAAATGCAAACTTAGTTTTGGAATAGACTCGATGCTGTGATTTAATCTGGCAGGCAGGTAATACAGAGATATTGGCCATAACCCTCTGGCTGTAATCATTTAACCAATTCTTCATCCACTGAATAGTCAGCTCCTCAAATCCATAACTCTCAAATTTAGAGATAAGAATGCAATGCTGGACCCTGTGAAAAGCTTTGTAGAATTTCTGATAGATGATATAATTTGTTACTTCATTGTAGAAGGCCTCAGAATACTCAGAATACAGGCACAATCTGCCCTTGGTGAAGCCATGCTGGCTGTCTTATATCACCTCCTCATCTTGCATGTGCTTTAACATAGCCTCCAGAAGAATCTTTTCCATAATCTCCCCAAGTACAGAAGTAACACTTACTGGTCTTTAGTTCTGTGGGTCTTCCTTTCTACTCTTCTTAAAAATCATAGAATCATAGAATCATAGAATTGCTCAGGTTGGAAAAGACCTTAAAGATCATTGATTCCAACCACAACCGGACCATACCACCCTAACCCTAACAACCCACCACTAAATCATGTCCCTGAGTACCACATCCAGACATTTTTGATTAAACATATTCAGAGACAGCCAGGGACACATCCCCAATTAGCCAGGTCTGCGGAAGGATGATGGAGAGTGGCTTGGCATCCACATCCACCAACTCCCTCAGCACTGCAGGGTGCAATCCATCCAGCCCCATGGACTTGTGGGTGTGCAGCTTTCAAAGCAGGTCCAAAAACATCTCATCGTGGGTTACACCTATTCTGTTCCCGATCCCTACCTCCCAGCACAAGGGGCTGCGTGCCCAGGGAACAACTGGCCTTACTAGGAAAGACTGAGGCAAAGAAAGCACTGAGTACCTCAGCCTGATCCTGATCCTTGCTCACTGGGAGTTCATCTGTGAGGGCCTTTGGGTCCCCCAACACATCCTTATCTCCAAATTGGAGAGATGTGAATTTGATGGGTGGACCACTTAATGGATAAGAAATTGGCTGAAAGCCTGCAGACAGAGGGTGGCCATCAGTGGTTCTATGTCCAGGTGAATGCCAATAATGAGCGGTGTCCCCCAGGGGTCTGTCTTGGGACTGGTGCTCTTCAACATCTTTATCAACGATACTGATGACAGAATTGAGTGCACCCACAGCAAGTTTGCTGATGACACCAAGCTGAATGGTGTGGTTGACACAGTGGAAGGAAGGGATGCCATTCAGAGGGACCATAACAGACTAGAAAGGTGGGCCTGGGTGAACCTAATGAGGTTCAACACAGCAAAGTGCAAGGTTTTGCACTTAGGCTGAAGGAATTCCAGGCATTCATACAGACTGGAAGGAGCGGTCCTTGAGAGCAGCCCTGCAGAGAAGGACCTGGGAGTCCTGATAGACAAAAAGCTTAACATAAGCCAGCAGTGTTCTTTTGCAGCTCGGAAAGCAAATGGTATCCTGGGCTTCACCAGAAGAGGGGTGGCCAGCAGGGAGAGAGGTGATTGTCCCTCTCTACTCTGCCTTCATGAGGCCCCATCTGGAGTACTGTGTCCAAGTCTGGAGCCCCCAGTACAAGAAAGACAGAGAGCTGTTGGAGAGGGTCCAGAGGAGAGCCACAAAGATGATCAGGGACCTGGTGCACCTCCCCTCCAAAGACAGGCTGAGGGAGCTGGGCTTGTTCATTCTGGAGAAGAGAAGGCTGCAGGGTAACCTCATTGCAGCCTTCCAATACCTAAAGGGAGCCTACAAACAGGAGGGGAATCAACTCTTTGAGAGGGTAGATAACTGCAGGACAAGGATAAATGGTTTTAAGTTGAGGGAGGGAAGATTTAGGTTGGATGTCAGGGGGAAGTTCTTTATTATGAGAGTGTTGAGGTGCTGGAACAGGCTGCCCAGAGAGGTTGTGGATGCCCCATTCCTGGAGGTGTACAAAGCCAGGCTGGATGGGGCCCTGGGCAGCCTGGTCTAGTATTAAATGTGGAGGTTGGTGGTCCTGCCTGTGACAGGGGGGTGGAGCTTGATGATACTTGAGGTCTCTTCCAACCTGGACCATTCTGTGATTCTCTGATTCTGTAAGAGTGCCTTGACAACTACACCATATTCAGGACTCTAGGATGAATGTTATCAGGCCCCAAAGACTTGTTCACATTCCATCTCATCAGGTGGTCTTAAATTTGCACTTTTCTTATAAAGTGAGGGATTTTGATAGCCCAACTGCCTCCTAGATGTTCAGGTTTCAACTGATCTCTTTGCAATAGAATCATTCTGCAGACTGTAGGTTCAAAGGGCTTCTACTTGGAGCTCAAATGTTGCTTTATTGGGATAAAAGCAAATGTGAATGATGGCTGGCTGGACCTTCCTTGGGTATTTCAGAAGCACTGGAGTAACTGTTGGAAACAACCACATACCATTATGTGCAGCTAGGAAGTCTCTAAGTGACTCTGGAGCTAACTTTATTGCCTGTCTTTTGGACAGGTAAAGCAACCCAACCAGGGCTACTTCAAGTGGACATCTCTCAGAAACAGTTCAGCAGCTGCGAAGTTGCCTATGAATATATTCAGTACTCTTTACTGCTTTCTAAATGCTGAATAGAGAGAGCTCTACCATAACTATAATATATTGATATAGTTCATTAATGATTACAAATGGAACTTGTGAAACAAAATGCTGGTTAGCAGTATGCAGATATCATCAGAACAGATTGTCAAGCCTAAACTGAGAAGGCCCAGATTACAAATATATTGAAATGGTGCTTGCATTTTCATTTTCATGAATGTGGGCGCATGATGAAATTTTCAGATCTTGAAAACATAATTTTGTACCTCTAAGTGCATTGAGTGTTGTTAAATGTTTAAAACAGTAAATGACTACTTAAAATAAGGATAGAAATGTGATACAATCCTGTTAATACTGGCAAAGTGAATACTAGAATTGAGTGCTGGGGAAGATAGATTCTAAATTCAGTAAAGTTAACACAATTCTATTTCATGTATAAACAGTAAATTTCTCAAAGCAAATACTATATGCGCTCCATGATGCATAGCATTACCATTCCTCTTTGAAGGATTACATTCTTGAAAGCTTACTCTGAATTTCACAGCTTTCATCATTTTTAAATTAGAAACACACAAGTACAGTCTTTTTGGATTCAGGGACAACATGATACTCAGCATGTTAATACACTAATAGAGCATTCACTACCAGTAAAGCTTCAGAACTACGCAGAACTTCATATAATTGTACAATTCCGCCACTTTTAACAATGCACATAACATGGCTTAGTAATGTTGTTTATAAAATTGCTATGCACTTGAGTGGGTGTCAAGAAGTTAAATTATGGCTATACACTGTCTTTTACTATGTCAGTTATCAAAAAAAAAAAAAAAAAAAAAACCCACACAGGAAACACAGGAAGTCTGAAAAATCATGTTTAATTAAAAAAAAAAAAGACAGTTTTCATAACAGTCATAGAAATGAAATAACATTAATATGCAAATTTGAAATGGAAACTAATGTCTCTAGGGCATGGAGAAAAAGCCAATGTATTCGAAAATTTCTCAAAAAATGATTACTATTCTTGATCTGAAGAAGCATTCAGTGTTTTTGACACTTGTAACTAATGGAAAAGTTTGAACTTCAAAACCTTGTCCATATCTATTCCTCCTTCCAGAGATCTCAGCTGACTTCTATGAGGGAGATAAGAGTTAGGACTCCCTCCTAGTGTTTGAAAATATGAGGGCTGCTCTGAAAGTAATGCCTCTTATTTAATAACGTAGGACCAAGACATCACATGTGGATGTTGGTGGTATGGCAGTAGAGACTGAACCTTCCCACCAGTATCCCATCAGTGTTACTGCTGTGTGACAGCTGACAGCTGTCACAGGGGGACAGAGGGGCAGCATGACAAAATAGAATCTGACACAGAAGTGCAGATGAAGCACACAGAAAAAAACTGTACCCCTTGACACTCGCTGACATTTGCTGAATATTTGTTGATGCCAAACAGCAGATATTAGCACACTGAAATGTAACTATGGTGTTTCAGCAATGATATCACCATAACAGCTGTGAACCAGGGGGTCATCTCCACTGGTGCAGATTTTTACAAGTGCAGTGTGCAGACTCTTGTTCATTGCGGAAGAAAATACATAGCTAATGGTGGTGACTATGTTGAAAAATAATGTTTTTTGGTTTTGTTTTGTTTTTTACATGAGAGTCTGCTCTATCAAACAATGTTGTGTTTTTGTATCTGTTGCAATTTCCAAGAAAATAAATAGGAGGCATTAATTTTGGAGCAAATTATGTATAAGTAAAAGCTGACTGGCTGAAAATAATGTGCGTACTAACTCAGTCTTTAAATCTGAGCTTTTGTGAAGAAGTCATTTCTCAAAGAACAAACAAATAATCTTCAATGAAGTGTAGTGATTATATCTTTCACTCCAGAGAAAGACTTTAGTAACTCAGAAACACCCCCAAAAAAGTAATAATCATCCTTCACAGAAAGGATATCCTGTAGATCTAAAACGTACAGTTGTCATTTCTCTGAGGTGCCAGTTGTGGAGCTGACAAACAAAGAGAGATTTTCTCTCCATGTAGACATATCTTTGAACTCGCTCCTTTTTTCATCTTTATTTTTTTCTACTCAGAGATTTTAAGTTCAGATCTACACTTATCTGCAGGAGAACATGTCAATTCTTCAGGGAGAGATGGGAGATCATTGTAGCAGCACCAGTGGAGCTTAAGAAAATCTGGTTGAATGTCCTTTTTACTGTTCAAGGTGTACTTTGTCTTCCTTTGGATTTTGTGGCAAACAATCCTTCCACTTGAGTGACAGAATAGCTCAGTTTTGAGGACAAAATCACCCTTTCTAAGGGTGATAGAATTGTCTTTAAAAAAAAGGGCAACTTGACATTAAAATTCAAATTCTTTTGACCACCAACATAGGCTGCAGGTATCACACACAGTGTTTCACAGATTCTTTGAATTATATCTAACAATGTAGTGGAAGCACACGTGAAGTAACTCCCTGGGATTCTTCAGTGGAAAAGGAACTAAAATACTAACCTTCCACATGGATTCCCTAGCTGGTGAAAAGACTTCTCTGCAAGGAGTTGAATTGGAGCCTAGTACTTTCTTTGCCTATTATTAAATGAGTTTTCATATTCCCAAGATTTTGAGGAAATGAAACAGGACCAAAATCTTTTTAGGAAGGATTCTGTGAAAGTTATGGGGACTGCATATTTTGAATAACTAGACAACTCATACCCTTCATTTTCTCTCTTCACAGCCACAGTTGTATCACTACTTTCTCCAATATAGTTTGAAACACATGAGATGCAAGTGATTATACAAAGTGATGAGTTGTTCTGCATGTTATTTGAATTACTTCAGTTCCAAATAGCCTATGTGGGTTGCTGCTATGCTTTTTGATTCATCATGGAGAAATGAATTCAGAGCTTATCAAAATTCAAAATTCTGTGAGAATGATTTAGTAGTTCAGATTTCAAAAGCTATCTTTTGTAGTACTTCCTTTAAGGGATGTAGAACATTAAGAAAAATGTTTTGAAAAATTTTAATTTGAATGAAAGTTGGACTTATTTTAATTTATATAACTGATAATATTCTCACAGTTTCTTGAGTAATCTGTGATAACATTGCTGATTATGTTTTCATTATTTCTTGACCAATCTATGGCTGATTACACAATATATAAAAAAATTGTAGATAATTACTGGTACATCAAAGTATTATTAATATTTGAAGTAGTCTTTCTACATTTAAAAAAAAAATAAATAAATATACTTGCTATTTATTTTGAAATAATTCATCATTTTTTTCTTCATAATTGTTTTATATTTGTATTGAAAATGTTTGACAGAACTGAGAAGAAAACAATCAGGAAAAGTACTGTCTTCAGATTTTTTTTTTTTTACCTTCCTATCATTTTCTCTGTTAATGAAAATAGCTTAAATGGATTTTTCTCTCCCACGCAAAAGCTAAGAGTATTGGTGGTGGTGACAATTTTGTTCCTCCCAGTAACTAACTACTCTGCAGAAAGAGGAGGCCTATACTGCTGTAAAACTGTGATCTATGGAAGATAAAAGGTTTCTGTGAATGTGTGAATCTTTTGTAATATATATATAAAATGAACTCTGAGGATTTTTTTACTTTTTTGTAAAGTGAGAAGTAAGCTAGTGGCTCATGTAGAAGTGTGGTTACCAGAGCAACCTATAAAACATCTCCTTATATTATCAGATAAGCATATAACCGATACTATTGTTGGTAATTATTTTCACTTATGACCCAGAGATTATTTATATGGAAATCTTGTAATGTGTTCTGGAATCTTCAGAAATCTTCAAAACAGGTACAAACAGCCATACCACAGGACTTGTCTATGATCTTGGAACCTTCTCTTAGAGGAAATTTGAGATTTTAGGCCTTCAGGTTACAAAAATGTAGGAAAATGGAGGGAGAAAACATACACTTCTTTGAAATAAAATTAATATCCATTTACTAATTAAGAAGTTAGATTTCTCAGTGTTCATCAGACATTTGAATACACTGGAACTTTGTTTCAAGTACATCCTCAATTTCAGCTAGAATACTTCAAGTTTTCACATTTGTTAAACTTCTGTGTTTATTTGAGCAAAAAAAGAACAGACAAGGACCCTTAGCACCAAGGGTACTTACTTGAACACTGTTCACTGAATCTTTCCTATTAAACTAGGAATGTTAACTGATTTGAAGAACAGGCATATATAACTGTATTATGTTGCAGAAAGTCTCATCTTCCTGGTACTATGAGCATTTATAAACTTTAAGACCTCTAAAAACCGAGGTTTACAGTCCTATTTATTTGTCCAAATATTATGTAGCTACTGATTAGATGGCTAAACATATATATGTGTTAAGATCTGATATCCTATAATTTATGATTTAAATAAGAAAAAGAAGATAATGCAATAGTCATACAAGACAGGGACTCTGTCACTTCCGACAGAGTCAACACTACAGGTCCCATTGTTATATTGCATTAATTTTTCTATTTCTTTTTTTTCTCATTTCTGACTTGCGTGTTTTCCTTTTGGAAAGAGTTCATGTGCTTGTCCTGAATCTGCTAGTGAATTCAATGTGGAAAAATCTTCCCTTTGTTTTTTGAGTTGTTTCTGGCCTCAGTTAGAGACATGTTAAATGGCCATCTGGCAACATCATTCCCCTTCAAACTTTTGTGAAAGGAAACTCATTTAGCAGGTGCATGCTAAACTATTGGCAAGTTATTGACAAATGAAAAAAGAGGTCAGCCTAGACTGACATGAGCACCCTCCTGAGAAAAAGCATTACATGCCTTATTAAACAGAAAATTGATAGTCAGAATGCAGAGTCTCAGAAGATAGACATCTATTTCTACGTGTTTTTTTTTTAATACAAAGATTAGTACGTCAGAAATAGAAATGAAAGACAAAGACATGAGTACTGAGTTTTCCATTTATTCTTTTGTACTCTACTACATAAAGCACTTGTCTGAAAAAAAAAAAAAAAAAGAGTGAGCAATAATCTAAATGAGGCATCTTCAATTACACTGCAATTCTAAGTTAATCACTTCCAGGCGCGTAAATTTCCTATAACAAAAGATGTGTCCAGATATGTATAAAAGATTAGCACAAACAAGATAATTTTCCTCATAGCGACTGTAATGATGCTGTGCTCTGGATTTAGGAGAAAAAACAATTTTGTTAAAACTCTGATGCTTTAGTTGTTGTTGAAGAGTGCTTACTCTAACTCAAGGACTTCTCACATTGCCCTGCCAGAAATGAGCTGAGGGTGCAATAGGGAGCGGCCACAACCAAGACAGTTGATCTAAATTGGACAACTGGATACCCACATCTTATGGCATCATACTGAACAATAAAACTCAAAGTTGTCTGGGAGTCCTGCCACTGCTCAGAGACTGACTGGACATTGATCAGCTGATGGTAAGCAATTGACACGTTATAAGAGATCATTCTTTTATGCCATTGCCTCAAAGCTTGCTGGGAACACAGATGAACAACTCCAAGCAAGTCCTTCACTAGGGTTGAGAAATTCTTTGGATGGACAAGTTCTCGGCAAGGGTTGCAAAATCCTTTGTCTGAGGGACACAGATGGACAAGGCCAGGGGCAACTAGAGAGAGAAAAGCGATATGACACACCTTAATGGTCCTGAAGCAGTCTTTTGTGTGGGCTAATCTTGAGGAAGATGGCCATCTCAGGGGGTGCTGCACATGATTCTTACCCAAGTGCCAGAAATGCCATGCTGGCAGAAGGATAAAAAAGGGACCTACAACCATGAGATTAGGTTTTCTGGCAACAGATTCCTCATGAAGAAGAAGGGGGTTTTTTGGACATAAGAAGCCTTACGTCCTGCCCCTCTCCCTCCTGGACCTACTCTGTCACTGCACCTTCTTGCTGCCTAAGGCCTAAGACCTTCAAAATGGCGTGCAACAGGACCGCTGCTGGATCCTGGTGGTGACTATCTCTTCCACTTTACACAATTCTTGCTTCTTTCCTATCTTTTCTATCACCCTCCTTCCCTTCCCCATCACCCTAATACATAATGGACAAGATAGTGTCCATCTTCCCCTTCCCCATCTCCCTGATTAGGATTTGTAATAAACTGGTCAGACCAACATTTGAACTGTTGTTTCTTAATCTCATGCCAGGTATACATGTATCAGAGAACCTCCTCTCTCTCCTATAAATTGGAGCAAGACAAATGTGCAGCACTTTATTGTGTATTCTATTATTATTGTTGTTGTTGTTGTTGTTGTTGTTTTCTCTTCCTTTTCTGTCCTATTAAACTTTTATCTCAATCCATTTGTTTTTCCTTTTCCTAATTCTCTCCCCAGATCTTTGTGGGAGAAGAGAGAAAATGGCTCTGTGGCTACTATTTGCTTGTCAGGTCAAACTGTAATACAGATCATCTGAGGTTAGAATAAAGATTTTTAGAATAGCTGATAGATAAAACGAAAATTAGTTTAACATGAATTTTTTTAGACAACTAAAAAAAGAAAGAAAATGTTTACTGATGCAGGTAGTAGGCTCTCATAATGGAAAGCATAGTTTTAGATTAAATGGTTACATCGTTAGCATACTGTTTTTAGTGGCTGAATCAAACTGAACCGAGAAGAGCTTCAGGCTTTGAATTTAGGATCATGTTGTATAAATTGTTGAAAATCTTGTTTCTCTAAAAGAGTAGACAAAAATATAAAGGTCAGCACATTAGGAAATTTACTGTCAATGTGACAGAAAACAGAGTTGTTTGTAGTGAGTTGTAGGTAAATAAGAATCAGAAAACCTTAGAGAAATCAAAACTTGTTAGTCAAACTTCTTATCTTTATCAGAAAACAGTAAAAACAAACAGAAAAACTCTGACACATTCTGTTTTTAGTTCTAGACACAATATTCTATTTCTGTGCACCACAGCTGTACTCAGAATATGTCTACGTGGTAAGGATTCACAGTAAATACCTACAGCTGTCTTAGCATAAGGCCCTGTGAACTGTTTTTAAATTCTTAGGCATTAAGTCTGTGATTCAGACACTCATCTATTTGTTTCACCTAATGGATAAAAAAAGATCTTCTTGTGATATCCATATACTAGCACTCAAGAAATAAAATATTACCATACTCTCCTATAGGATGCTACAGAGGCAAGTAATACGAAAAATCCTGCTAATACTGCCCTCAAATCCATGTCTAGAAGAAGTATTTTGAAATTTCCCAGCTGTATCATAACATTTGGAGCTATGATTTGTTCCTAGACACTGAGATTCTCTGAACTGCGCACAAGTATTTCCAGGTATGCTAAAGAGATCAAAATGTTTTGTAAAATATTTAGACTACTGTTGCATTGCCTACTACAGACTACATATGGACTAAGACCGTACACTGGTATCAAGGGAGTATGTGTAAGTTTTAGATCTGAAGGTTCAAAAAATATAAGCATTTAAAACTATTCGAATTTTTTGTTGTTGTTGTTCAGATAAACATCATAGTCACAGGAATGATTTCTCCTACATGATTAGCAGATACAGTATTTAAAAAAGAAAAGAATGGGCTGATGAAGAAAGCATTTTGACCTTTCAGATGTTGATTTGAAACAAAACTTGAAACAGCAGAAGATGATGATATAGACTAGATAAATGGGCTGTGTGACATGTGACATTCAACAGGGTTAAATTCTAGCTGTTGCAATTGGTCCCTGACATAGTTTTGTGTTTTTTTTTGTTTTCAGTATTCCACATCATAATATCATGTAGTGCACTGGGAGTTAAAGTATTAATGCTCCAATTCCGGGTACCTGTCTCTGTACATCGAGGAAGTCATGGGATCTGGCCCTTCTGGGTTGGGCAGTCTCTTACTGGCTTGCAATGGGTGCTGGAGGGGGCTTTTCTAGCCGTACCAAGCTTTTCAGGTTTGACTCGGTCTCAGGAACTCAATCTCTCTCTCCTGTTTTATTTGATTTGTTAGTCTCAATTTCAATTAGATTGTATCGTATTGTGTTATCTTGTATTCTGATATCATAGTCAGTAAAATAAGTTTTCCTCTATAGATTGTTCCCACTGTTTTATTTTTCCCCTTCCTTGAGCCCAGCTCCCATCTCCCTATCCCTTTTCCCTTTTCCTTCCCATTTTGTGGGGCTGGGGGGGAGGGGAGCAGGGGCCTACTGCTCCCAGTCACGGGCATAGATTGATCTAGTTAACTATGTGACAGTTCCTAACAACCCCATATGATGTTATAGGCTTGGGGAAGAAAGTTGTCCAGTAAAACTGATGTGCTGGTACTGGTAGACAGCTGGTTGGACATGAGCAAGGAGTATGTCCATGCGGCCAAGAAGGCCAGAGGCATTCTGGTCTATATCAGAAACAGTGTGACCAGCAGGATGCAGAAAGTGATGGAGCACTGTTGAGATCACACCTCAAATACTATGTTCAGGTTTGGACTCCCCACTACAAGAATGATATTTAGTCAAGTGGGTGCAGAGAATAGCAAGAAAGCTGGTGAAGGGACTAGAAAACAAGACTTATGAGCAGTAGTTGAGAGAACTGGAATTTCTTACTCTGTAAAAAGGAAGGTTGAGGGAAGATCTAGTTGAGGGAACTGGGATTGCTTACTCTGTAGAAAGGAAGGTTGAGGGAAGATCTCACCAGTTTCTGCAACTATATTTAAATCCTCTATGTCTTTTCTTCTCCAGGCTGAACAATTACAGATCATTTAGCCTTTCCTCAAAAGGGAGATTCTCCAGGCTGCTACTAATCTTTGTAGCACTTCTCTAGATTCTCTCCATATTGGCCTCACTAGGGTAGAGCAGAGGTAGAGAATCACTTCCCCTGATATGCTGATCATGCCCTTTTTAGTTCTCCCCAGGACACCATTGGCCTTCCTGGCAACAAGTACACACTGCTGACTCATGGTCAGCTTGTTGTCCACTATGCCATCTAGAATTCCTTCTCTGCAGAACTCCTTTCCAGCATGTCAGTCCCTAACCTACAGTTATTTTATGTCATCAGACTCTTTTTGTAAGTAACAAGTGGTAGAACACAAAGCAACAACTTTAAGTTGCTCCTGGGAGGTTTAGATTGGATATTAGGAGAATTTCCTCATGGAGGGGATAACGAAGTATTCAGACAGGCTACTCAAGAAAATGATGAATTTATCCTTCCTGGAAGTATATAAGAGATGTAAGGGGCATGATTTAGCAGTTGACTAGTAGTGTCAGATTTGTGTTTGGACTTTATGATCTTGATGACATATTCCAATCTCTAGGATTCTAGTATTCTGTGGTACATGAAGATGACTGTGGAGACCTTGTAGGGGTTGCTGTTGACAATGCACATCTAAATGAGTCAGGACATGTTCCAAACTGAAGTAGTCTTAAGATAAAATATAGTTCAATTTCCACTGCATATCAGAGTCCTAAGGGAGTTTACTGATGTAATTACCAAGGTATTCTCAATGGTATTTGAAAAATCTTGTCAGTCAGGTGAAGTCCTTGGTGACTGGAAAAAAGGAATATTTGCACCCCTTTTTAACAAGGATATGGAAGGACTACCCAGAATCCACCAACCTGTTAGTCTCACCTCTGTTTTCTGTGACTATAATTGAATCAGAATCATAGAATCATTAAGGTTGGAAAAGACCTCCAAGATCATCTGGTCCAACCATTAACCATCACCATGACCACTAAATCATGTTTCTAAATACCACACGTATTCTTTCCTTGAAAACCTCCAGGGACAGCAATTCCACTACTTCCTTGGACTGCCTGTTCCAATCTATTACCATTCTCTCTGAAAATAATTTTTTCTTAATATTCAGTCAGATTCAAATTATCCTAACTTTTTCAGTTAGAGTCTTATGTGAGCTAGGTCTCTAAGGTTCTTTCACAGTTAATACGAATACAGTCACTGTGGTAAAAAAAAAAAAAACTGTTCTGTCCATTCTGAAGACAGCTAATGACAGATTGGATACATTACCTTTTAGTCAGCTTTCCTGAGTGGGACTGATGTACAGAGCAGCAGAAGGGAATTTAAAAATGCCATGGTATTTAGTTGAATCCGTTCATAGTCAACACTTGATAACTCCTTGACTAGAAGCTCTTCTTCTCATTGTTTGTCTGGTATGCACAACAAACCAGCTGCACCTGCATCTCTATCCAATCACAGATGAAATTGTGAACTTGAACAAATCAGCAGTATGTCTTGGTTGTCTGTTGTGGCTGCATTTTTTCTACTACACAGATATTTTAGACATCTCTTTGAAGAAAGAGTTAAAATGATGCAAGTCACTAGACTTAGAAATAGCCTTCAAATGATCTCAGATTCTATTTTTCGTGCAATTCTCCTTATTGTGAGAGAAGTTACTGAAAAAGCTTTTGTACTAAACAGCTGCTTTGTTTCTGATACACAGTAAGGTGTTGTCGGTGGTATTTTAAAAGCCCCAGATGATAGTTCTTTTCATGCTTGTTACAGTGAAATCTTGTTGGTGGAGTAGCCCCTGGTTTTGGTTCCTGGAGCAAAATACCCTCACATTAATCCACAAACAGACTTTCATCCAGTTTCTCCAATATAATCTTTTTATTGTCTAGTATACTGTCAAATCATCCACTGGGAATATGGGAGATCTAAGTTCTTGTTCTGCCTGAGGAAATTCAGATTTCTCCTATTTCCTGATGGGCAAGCTAACCAGTAGGCTATCGGGTTTCGGGAATGTTCACTGTTAGAAGGAAAAAGTATTACTCCATCTGAAATTTCACACAGAAGAATACAAGATTCCTTCAGAGATAGAAAACATAAAGACTACTTCTTTTCTGTTGTATTTTTTACTAAGTACTTATGTGGAAAGGGAATAGACATTAGTCGGCTGATCTATACAGTTGCTTATTTATTTCACATATAAAAGTGCTGAAGAAAATTTGTAAGAAAGTAAGGGAGTAGGGCAAGTACTCAGAATGCTTGCATCTCTAGGAAACATCTTTACTAGTAGATGACTATATTATATGTTCTTATCCTTGCTAGATATTATTTTAATCTCTTCATCCAGATACGTAACAGATTTTTAGAAAGACAGTATTTTGTATTTTCTTTTGTCTATTATGAAATTGAATAAGACATGGTTATTTTTCCCTTCTGTCTACATCAACATTTGTTAGTATAGGATGGTTTTACTGATCTCTGATCTCTGTTTCTAAGCATTCAGAAGTCTCTAAAGATAAAGGTATCATAAAACAATTAGTCATTTCTTTTCAGTATTAATGACTTTTCTGTCACCTACAATAATATGAGAAGATAATAGTATGTCTGCTACATCTACATATCTCGATTTAATAAAGGAGGAAATGCAGTGTACCACAATAATTCTGTAACTTTGAGTTTGATGAGTTGGATTAATTGCAGTAATCATTACAAATGTGTTTTCTCATTTGATTACTTTCATCATGATTGGATTTTCCTTTAGTGGTATGGAAGAAGATTGAGAAAAAAGTGTTTCAAAACAGTTTTAAAGAATAAACCATTTATGTTATAGGCAAATGTTTATGGTAAGGGCTAAGGTAGTTACCATTAATTTGCTTAATTCCATGATCAGAATGCTGATTTGAATGACTTTCAGAATATTACAGAATCTGGTGATTCAGGCAAGTCCTTGCCACTCAGCATTTGTCTCCTGGGAAAGAAGTCGAGAATCTTCTGAAAAAAATGAACAAAATATTGCTGACAAGAAACAAACAACAGGAACAACAACAAATACATTTTTTTATTTTAATACAAAAAATAATCTTAGCAAAACAAATGAGAAAAAAAAGTTGAAATTTGGGGAAAATTCTACTAAAAGACAATTTAGATTTGTGATAGATTCTGGGGCAGGTGAGATGGCAGCTTGCTCTGGAAGATGTGAGTGCTGCTGCCTCCACATTGTGAAGGCTGGAAATTTCAGGTCCATCAAATAAACCTGCATATTTCCTGGTACAGCATGATTCAAAGCATTTCTTTCAGATCTGTCTTTAGGACTCTTGATAGGTTCTTTAATTAGAGAAAGTATACAGATTCAATTTTTATATATATATTATATCTTTAGGACCAAGGTGAGGGAAGGAAGTAGGGTGAGAAGGGCGCGGAGACTGTGTACTAAAAACCAAAGAATTACTTTATGTTCTAGATTATTTACTTTTTTTTTTTTTTTTTTTTTTTTTTTTTTTTTCCCAGCATATTTTATGTTTCCATTTTCATTCTTATCAAAAATGAAGATTTTTCAAAATGTCAGAAATGTCCACGTGGGGAAACTTTTAACAGTTCGTTGTGGAAACACAGCTGTATCTTTGCAGATTTAGTTGACAGTGATACAAAAACAGTGATCCAATGGAATCTCCTTCCGACATTCATTCATTCATTCTCTCAGTAAAATGAAATGAAAATAAAATAAAATGAAGAGAAAATGGCAGATGCTACATTTGCTGATAATATTTGAAAATCACGAGACCTGAAATGCAGTTTTAAAGTGCTTCGTGCAGTTAAATACATATTAGAATCAGGAAAGTCTTACTTAGTAAGTACAACTTAGGTAAAATAAACTTAGGTGAAATAAAAAGAGGAAAAATGAAAAATAACAAAGTGAGTTTACCTTAAATAAATAAAATAGCTAGTTACAATATATAATTTAATTATTATTATACTCTAGGCACAGCAGAGAAAGATAAATATACATTTCTGACAGAAAATATCAGTAAGAAACCATTAAGAAATGTTCTGGTTACTTATTGTTTGTCCTGCTTTGATCAGCAGCATACAAAAAAGTAATGTTAAAATAGGCAAACTAGTTGTGCTTGCTAAAAGACACATCATTATTGTCCTACAAATTAGTGAAGTTTTCCTTAATATCTGTTTCCATGTGTCATTTATTTCATCCTTTCAAATCTGCTAACAGAATCTTATACCAACTACGTTTGAATAACAGCACAGCTTTTACTGTAAAATACCATATAGATAAATAATAATTAAAAAATCACCTCTTATGTATTCAAAGATTTTTGATTTTTTTTTTTCTGTTTTTAAGGTCAAAGTTAGCAGTTTATTTAGTTTATTTTTATCCCTATCATTATGTAAGGTAACTCAGTCTTACCATTTTTTCTAGTCTTTCTAGTCATGTGTTCTCACTTACATATGCAGCAATTATGCTTTCTTTTTCCCTGCTGGACAGCTTTGTCTAATCCCAGTTTTCCTGATTTGGTAAGTCAAGAAGACTGTGGCAGCAGAAGACTTGGCAAAAAAAAACAAACAGAAGACTAGAAAAATGTGAGGACTGATAAAAAAAACCTGGAGGTTGGAATAAGATCTTGAGTAGGAAAAGAAAGAGTGAAAACTAGAACTGCCCTACTTGTAAAAACATCTTATTATTACTGTTCAGACTCTCATTACCAGAAAGAATGGTGCAACGAAGAGTAAAACTAGAAACAAACAGTAAAAGGCAGGTGACATACAAAAGAAAATAGGACTTTATTTACTGGTCATGAAAATGAGAAGGCAATTTTCTATCACTTCAATTTAAATTAAATCTACTATATCTGTATATAAAGCTTATTTTAATATTATTAAGCAACATTAAAAAGAATAAAACAATTTTTAAGTGCACTTTCAGACAAAATTTTAATAGTGGGAAACTAAGATTCAACAGTGAATCTATGTTTTTACTCTAAAGGTTAACAAAATCTCCTCATTTTCTTGTCAGCTTTGCTAATATAAATCATTACCTATGCCCCAGTGTTGCCTAGTAAAAACTAAGATTAAGTAAAACAAACAAACAAACAAAATAATAAAGCTGTAAGCTGCAATAATTTGCTGAGTACCTGAGAAAGGCATAATATACAGGTGAGTCAGATGTTCTAGGGTCATTCAAAGAATTAAGCAGAGCTGTAAGACTACAAGGAAATACTCTTCACATCTGGAAACAGCGACACACAAAGTATCTTCAGCTCTAGAGAATTATTATTGTCACACAATCATAAATGCAACCTACTGTTTTTACACAGCCAGTTGACTGTTAAAGCTGACAGAAGATTTAGAGCATGGAAACAGAGAAGAGGATTTATGATTATGGAGGTATGTTCAGCATCACTATTGAAGGACTGCGTCCTGCGAGAGGAGATAGTGAGGACAGCACGAACTTAACAGCTTGTATTATTTTCTTTCCATGTCTAGTAAAGGAAATGAAATAAAAGTGGAGTTGTTTTTTAAGCCCCAGTACATATGCTGTAAATCTACAGAATAAATTTGAGAAAACTGATGCTGATTCATTTTGTAAGAAGATATGTATGTATATATATGTATTTTACATTATTTTGATAGTACTCATCAAAACCCCAGAGTTAATAATCAGAGCAATCTGATTAACACAGATCATTACACTTCTTACACCTACTTTCCACAACAATCATTCCAGAAAATGCTGCAGTCATTTGTCCACCTTTTCAGGCTGTATCAAGAGGGCGGTAATCTGTGTGTACAGAATACCTGCTTTTAAGACAGAAATGGGAGAGAAGGAAGATATCTAACAGTACAAATGTTTGGATGCATTCTAAGCTCTTGTATAGAATTGCTTAGAAAGATAAGAGGAATTTGGATTAAGTGTGAATTCTGTAATCCAAAACAGAAAAGCGTTGAGCCTTTGCTAAAGACAATTTTGAGTATAGCCTTTGATCAACTGAAGAGATTTACAATGGTGTAGGATATGTCAATGGGGGGGGGGGGGGGGGAAGAAAAAGAAACTTTATGAAACAAAAAGTAGGTGTTCTATACCAACTACCACGTAAATAAATATTATACTGTACAGTCTCAATTAAATTAACTGATCATGGTTTATGTTGGTTGACCCTGAGGATGTAACTGGTGACAGTGATTAGAAAAATTTGCCAGAGACCATAGAAACACTGAGCACGATTGAGAAGATCACTGAAAATCCACTTTCCTATCTGTCTGAAAAGAACTCAATCATAGTGAAAATTATGTAGGAAAAAAGCATGGGGGAATTCTGTAACGACTATGTGCGAAGGCATCTGCATATCTCCTGAAAATTGCTCTAAAATATTTAAGAAGCTCACTGAAGGAACATAACTGTAAGGTCCCAGCAGAGTTTCCAATGTTGTGCAACATGGGAACCATGATAGAAGCGGTGCTTTTGAGGGATTGTTTTAAGTTCCAAAACAGAAGAACTAATTTTTAAAGTGAATAACCTCTATACTGTACACAATTTTGAAATGGTAACTGCTGAAGTAAAATCATATGATGATGATAAATGAATGCACAACTTCTCCACTATGAAGAAATTTTGTATTAGCTCTAACTGGAACAGGTATTAATTTTAACTCAGGGAGAATGAAACACCTTGTTCCAAATTTATTAGTCAAAATACAGTCACCAAAAAAAATAACGCTGTAAAGACCTATGCAACACTGAGCTTACCCAGAAATTAAAGGTAATAAAAGTCAACTTTACCACTAAGCAATAATAGCTTTAGTAACTGTTGTCTAGTGAGATGCAATGAAGTAACTGATGGGGATCAAGAAGAATTCAGTATTCTAGTGGTGTTTGAAATACTTCTCATCCATGTTCAGATATTTTACTGGCTAAAGCTTTATATTAAGAATCACATGAGCTAAATTCAATAAATAGACTGATAGATGAAGAAATTACATAGTTTACTTTGCAGCTTACCAGAATAGTTTGCGTCTTTCTAACATTTTCATTTGCATTTCTTCTTACATTTTTGTTACTTTTCTAATAAGTGGAACAGATTATTAATCTGTCACCTACAGTACAAAATATTTTTATTACAAGTATATTCTTGGTACATCTGAATAAAATAGGAGAAATGCAGTACTTATTTTCAGATTTTAGAAGAAGCACTGATTGACTAAAATCAATGTATATTTAAACTGTGGGTTTGGGGGTGGGGTGAGTGTGACACTATTTTTGTCCACTCTGAGAAAGATTTGAAAACTAAAACTGAGAAAAATAAGGTAGAAAGCTTTAAACTGAAATAGTTGAAAATTGCAATCAGAAGACAGTCCACAGAGAAAGATCTTGGAGGTACTAAAAAAAATCTGCCATGGCCTGGACAATTTGATCCAGGTGTGCCTACTTGAGTAGAGTGCTGATCCAGATGACCACCACAGTTCCCTTCTAACCTCAGCCATTCTGTAAGTCTCTAATTTTGTGTAAACTTGCTTTGCCAGAATCTCTGTTAGTGCTGAGAATGGGTTAGCACTGCTATTTTCCCTGATAACACAGAGAAAACTCAACTTTTACAGTGGGAACATAAGATGAAATTTTGACAGGAATCATAGTAATTAACTAAACAAAGATAATAACTCAAATACTCTTTAGGAGCTTTACTTACGTTGAAAATGAACACTGAATGTGGGAGCTGAGAGACTGAAGGAGTAATATTTTTTGTACAGGACAAAATCAGGGGAGAAAAACAAAGAATTTAGGTTCTGGAATAACATACTACAAAGCAATCAAAAAAGGATTGTGAAAAGAAACACATTCATATTAAACTCATTAACTTCATTACTTTTGTAAGAATACTACACACTCTGTTGGTTTCATGAACAGCTTGCAAAAAAGAAACAAGCAAGATGATGGGGCCCTGTGCAACATGGTCTATTACCAGATCTGAAGGTATGTGGCGCAGCCTGTTGCAGGAAGGTTGGAACTTGATGATCCTTGGGGTCCCTTCCAACACAAGATACTCCATGATTCTATGATTATATGAGGAAAGAGTAAGATACAAAGGAAAATCATGGAAACAAAAATATAATTGGTATATAGTATCCCACATTGGTAACCTTTAAAGGAATATTACTGAAATAATAGAGAGAGAAAAGAAACTGTCATTGTGAATGGAGATCTAGGGATGGAAAAATATATGAAAACAGTTCATTAAGGTTAATAAAATGATGATTAGCAGGAATTCTTCGAAGGACAGTATTTTCTGAAAAGAAATGTAAGCAAAACATTTTTCAGAATTTCTGTTCCATGCTTCAGCATCAAATACACTGTATTAAATACTGTTTTTCTAGAAGTCTTGAAAAGATACTTCAGGAAGGAAGATTTTTATTCCAGCAGATTTTCAAAATAATGTCATGATTATTTCATATGACAAAAATTTTGTGTATATATGTAATCATAAAACTATATTGTAGCTGGACTTTTTGAGAGACAGAAAGTCAAGAAAACTGAAAATGAAAAAATATAAATAAATAAATATAAAACAAAGATAAATTTTAACTTAATTATGTTCTCCATGGTGCAAATAATGGCTGCAGTAAGATTTTCGATACTCTTAATGCTTTAGTGATGTCTCTTTGAAACTATGTTTCCTAATCTCTCTTGCCCCTATGTAAATTGGAATATTCTAACTAATGGTTTCTCCTAGAGTTTTCCTCATAGATTTGGAATTTGCCTTAGCGGTATTCTGATGAGTCTGTGCAAGCTTGTGCGGAAACACAGTGTTAGTCTTCTAAGATCTTATTCTGGAGAGGTGAGTATTGAGATAGTTGGTAAAACATGACAAAATATAGCAAAAAAGATGCATTTCAAATCATTCTTCAGAAACTGAATACCTATAATTTGCCAATCATTGCAAATCGGGAATGTCAATAGCCATCAGCCATAGCCATGCAAAACTATCTCACAGAGTAAGCAAATGAAACTGTGATGAGCTGATGTTTAGATTCACTGTAGAAAAAAAACCCGCATGTTATGACTGCAATTGGAAGATAGTAAGACAAATTAAGGCTTAATATGTAATTAAAGTTTGTTTGTTTGTTTGTTTGTTTTTCCCAGTTGCTTTTTATACAAATACACAAAGTCAAGATAAAATATGGCTCGCTGTTTGCTTCCAAAAAAGCTGGTTGCACTGAACATGAGTTACCCATTTTTTTAGAACTGAGTAAGATCATGACCAGTATACAGACATTTATGATGGAAAATGTACATGGTCTGATAATGCAGTAAGTATGCATTATTTTTAGAGAAAAGCTCAAAGTAAATTGATGAAGAGCACAACCGGCAGTCTTTAGAATCATATTATAGAATGGCCTGGGTTGAAAAGGACCACAATGATCATCTAGTTTCAACCCCCCTGCTATGTACAGGGTCACCAGCCACCAGACCAGGCTGCCCAGAGCCACATCCAGCCTGGCCTTCAATGTCTCCAGGGATGGGGCATCCACAAGCTCCTTGGGCAAGCTGTTCCAGTACATCACCACCCTCTGTGTGAAAAACTTCCTTCTAACATCTAACCTAAACCTCCCGTCTCAGTTTAAAACCATTCCCCCTATCCACCCTCATAAACAGCCATTCCCCCTCTTGTTTTTATGCTCCCTTCAAGTACTGGAAGGCAGTGAAGTCTCCTTGCAGCCTTCTCTTTTCCAAGCTAAAGAATCCCAGTTCCCTCAACCTTTCCTCATAGGAGAGGTGTTCCAGCCCTCTGATCATCTTAGTGGCCCTCCTCTGGACCTGCTCCAAGGGCTCCACATCCTTCCCGTACTGGGGGCCCCAGGCCTGGACGCAGTACTCCAGACGGGGCCTCACAAGGGCTGAGCAGAGGGGGACAAGCACCTCCCTCTCTCTTTGGCCACCCCTTTTTTAATGCAGCCCAGGACACAGTTGGCCTTCTGGGCTGCAAGCACACACTGCTGGCTCATGTCCAGCTTCTCATCCATCAGGACTCCCAAGCTCTCCACAGAGCTGCTCTCAAGGAGATCTTCCCTAAACCTTCAGGTTTAGATTTAAGCATTTCTACTTCTTAGGCTCCAGCTAGCTCTTCTGAACAAATCATCTGTTAGCCACATATTTAATAATTAGGTTGCATTATAATTTCTATAACTAGAACTTTTCGAGATACTCATAGCATATAAAATTAGCATAGCCTTGTTCCATTAAACCTTATTAAAAGTCATGAATGACATTAGTAAATATGAAGTTAGCAGTTTTTAAGCAGCAACTCACCATAGTAAGTCAAAATTTCTGGTTAATTCTATTTGTGATACCTATGTTTCGAATGTATAAATTAGGAAAAAAAAATGTATGTAACATACCATTATAATACCAAAAATAACTGTGAATCAGTTTTGGCCCGTAGACTACTTTCCATTTTCTTAATGTTTTCATTCAAATAAATATATAAATCGATAATGATGCATACAATTTTTTAGGAAGTGTTGCTGTTGTTGTTTATTGAACCCATTATTATGAAGAAGATAAGGAAAAAATATGTAATCTGCTAAAAATGTGGAAGTATGTAAAATATAAACACTAAGGAGTGTATTAAAGATTCATCCTTAATCATTATATGAAGAAATATCCTTATTCTCATGCAAAAAAATGCACAGAAAATACAAACAACAACAACAAAACCATAGCTATAAGAACAGTGAAGTGAAATATTTTCAGCTAGAGGTATCAAGTACTTTATTTTTTATAAATAGTCTTCCATCTATTTTGTAACATGAGTTCAAATTCAATTAATTTGTGTTCGAAACAACCTGTAACAACATGCTTCTAGGAAGGAGCTGTAGGACTTTCCAGAAACTGGTGAGTCTCAGGAATGAAAATAAGAACTGAGCTGCACTTTAATTTACCTTTGTTTCTCCTTTAATTACAACCACTACATATTTTAAAGTGAAGATGTAGCCTGGTGTACAATACCATTTTATTCATCTCAGGTGTATTTTATATATCATTTCATAATACAAAACACTTCAGCACATGGTAATGGCTTTTCTTTAGGAATGCATTTCATCCCTTATCCCTACTGAGTGTTTTGAAATTGAAGAGTTATCTAATATTGTATTTCCTCAGTTGCTTTATTCAGTGATAATAAAATCAAGTGGCTCTAACATTGTAGACTCCTCCATTATAAGCAGACTTCTTGCTGCAAAAAGAGGTACTTGGAGACTTTGAATGAAAAGGAGATTACAGAGGACACTTCTATCAAAAAAATTTTAGTAGCTTTAAGAATGATGCTGAGAAGCATGCTGAAATGAAAGAGAAATATGAACTTATTCACATAGCAGCTAGTGTTCTGAATTTAAAGAAGGGTAACATCTGTAGTATCAAGATCCATGCAGTAACTTACGTCTGTATTGTTAAATTCTGTTATCTTCCAAAAAAAGTGCTCATATGTAGGTTCCATGTTGAGGGTTATTCCTTGTCTCTGTTAACATCTATGACATGTTGAGAAGGCACCTATGGGAATAACTTCTGACCCACTGGTCCACTCAAAATCCATGCCTGTGATCATTCTATCAGTATAGGATGTTTGAATTTCCCTAATATTATTAAGTCAACTGCTATAAATTGATGAATAACTGTATGACTGAAGAAAAAACTCTTTGATCTTATATGCAGCTGTGGGATACTTTATTTTAGTAGGGTATACAATAATTTCCTTTCTGCAAAGGTGAATTCTTTGTACATCTTCCAACAAAAAAAGGTTGACTTTAAAGGTAACTTAAATGGATGGTTCAGTAGATATTCCAGTTAGGTAATAAGATGTCCACCTTCTCTCCTTACTTGCACCTAGCTGGAACATTCCTGCAACAGCAACCTATATTCCATGTGTACATATACATTTAAATTACCAAAGTAGGAAAGTAATACTTCAGGTGCTTTTCCTATGTTTTGCTTCATCTTGCAGTTTTCATATAAAGAAGACCTATTTTCAGTCTTGCAATAGGAAGATGGGAAAATAGAAATACTCAGTATTACTTACTTTAACCAAGCAGAAAATTTAAAAGTTATCTGGTGTAATTAATTATTGTTTAAAATAAATGCTTAAATTTTGCTTTACTGTACTTTTCTTGCAATTGGGAACATAGCCACCTTATTCTCCTTTCATATATCTTGCAGCTTCATTGCAACACATAAAGAAAAAGAATAATAATAAAATGAAGCACTGAAAAATACACCAACAATGAATATTTGAACACTTGTAAGTGCTATATAGCAAGTAAGATTAAAAAAATCAAGAATACAAATTTTATTCATTTTGCTTATAAGCATAAATAATAGAATATATCAGTATGTTATCGTTGGAATTTTCTTCAGTTCCTCCATACGACAATTTAGTCTTTTTACTTCTATTTTTAGAAAGAGGCAACAAATAGCATTTGCAGATTTAGATACTTATTTTAATCTGATATTTTGGCTGACTTTTTATCTGTACTTGTACTTTTTTCATTGTTAGTTTTCTTATGTCCTTTCAGATTTGTTTTTGATATTTTATCCCGATTGTGTAAGCTGGAAACTCTTAAAGTATAAAAAAATAGATGTTGCAGAATTTGATACAAGCTGTTAAAGTCTTTGTGTATGCAAACCTAAGAACTGACTTACTTAAAAGTGCCTGATTTCCTTAATTATGTTGTTGGTTTCTTACTATCCATTAATCTCTGCTTCCTTGAGAAGTATTGGACAGCTCTTATATCAACTTTAATATCAGTAGGAAAAGTTAATTGCAGAATTGACCATAGACACCATTGCATAGGTTTATCCATGAATGCAAAATGCACCACAAAGAAGCAAGCCAAGCAGTTAAATCCTCTCTGGTATAGAGGATGATGTCTCAAATATCAATATGAGGAGGCCTGGCAGGTGTATTATACCACAAACCTTCCAACGTAAATGCCATCTTCTTACAGTGGTGGAAGTCACCACTGAATGGTTGGAAACATATCCTGTACCACATGTCACTGCCCAGAACACTATTCTGGGCCTTGAAATGAAACTATGGTGACATGACACCCCAGAAAGAACTGAGTTAGATAACAACTTCATAAACACCTGGGCCAAAGAGCCCATCAATTATTTAATAAGTGAATAAAAGGATAACAGAGCTGATTTATTTTCAGATAGGAACAAAAACCAACAGGCATTAGTGACACGTTGAAAAAAAGAAAATTGTGACTGGAAATACTGGTGGCCATGGGAGATGTCACCAAGAACTTTGTTAACAACTGGAACAAGTTGTATTGGGAGGTTGGGGAACCTCCATGTTCAGACATATTTAAAACTTGAATGATTATGGCACTGAGGAACAAAATTTAACTTTGAATTTAGCCCTGTTTAAAATAGAAGCTTGGGCTAACTGAATTCCTGATGTACCCTTTAATCTAAATTGTTATATTTTCTTGAGGCGTCCCAAAGAGCTAGGAACAGACTAATGCAACCCCCAGGGAACTCTCTCATATTTAGGCCAAGTTTTAGCTGAATTTATCAGTTAAAGTTAATCCATGTCATCTGTGTGCTGTGGACATTCATTTGGATACTTGTAGTTCAAATCATTCACTGTGAGTCTAGGCTGGCCTGTGTGCTATTACATATCCCCAACTTCTCTCACAGTAACAAGTGGCACATAGGCTGGATCACATACCGAATCTACCACCAAGGAAGCCTGGAAAAAGTACTATCATTCTTTTCTTGGTTCCTAGAATGTGTGCCTTTTTCATGGATACAGCCATATAAGGAGCAGATATAGCATTATCTGCAGTCTAAGAATAACTCTTTTGCTACTGCATAGTAATTAATAAAAGTCAGTTGGTGGGCCAGCTGGAAAATTTTACTTGCTCCCTAATGGAAGTTCTGGCAGAATAATGCTAGTAAGACAGGTGTCCACTGTCTGCTTCATCTTCACTTCATCTGTGTTGGAGATACATACAAAATACTCAGATAAAAGTCTTGCCAGCCTCGTCTGGACATTCTGAGGAAATCAGAATGGTATTTCTGAAAATGAAAATCCAAACTCAAACACATTTTTCCTTGCAAATCTGTTCACTGAAGTAATTATGTATGCACCATCATCACATCTGAAAAACTGAAGATTACCAGTTTTCCTTAGGCCATCGTCAACACCTACTCCAGCAAAGATCCTGGTGATGTCAGAAATTCAAGCACCAAAAATATGTTCTGAAAATGTCTGGAAGTCAACAGCAGATTGTGATACCAAGGAAAAGATTTGGGCCCTAAGGGAGGTGAAGCAGAATTTAATTTTCTTCATGGAAAGGGATTGCCTTGTATAGTTTTCTCTTATAACCACAGAGTGGTAATTTGTCCTTCTTTCTATTTTATTTCTGCTTCTTTTTCTGACATGGAGACATTTCGAGTAACTCCCCAATAACCTTCATTTGAGATAAATGTTGTTAAAATCTTTGTCATGAACAGTTAGCACTTTTGTCCACAGTCCCTCTTCGCCTACATGTTTCTTCAGTGCTCTTTTTTCTCCACCATAGAAAATACTTAGGATCCTAAAATTAAAATATAACACAGTGCAGCTGTGAACTATGCACTGGAAGAAGTTCCTCTTGAATTTACTGCAGTGAGCAACTTGTGCCAGAGGCATGCTGTTAAATTACCATACGACTTCTTGATGAGTATAGTGGGGAGTGACATAGTAGATCAACTGAAATAGGAAAAAAAAAAAATTAAAATGCGCACAGCAAGAGGAGGCAAAATGAAATGGGAGAGTTTTTCTTAAATGTTTGCTATTCATGCACTGCCAGAAGCTTAAGTGCTTGACTGCTAAAGGATTTCACTGCTTTATGGATTCTATCAAAGGATTTATAAGTATTACAATACGTGTTGCAGTTCATATTGAAAGTGCATATACCCTGCTCCTCAAGTACAATATCTAGTTTGGTGGGGTTTTTTCTGCATTTCTTGGAAAATCATCCTTTAGGCTTTCTTAGTTCTAAACACTGCCATAAGTAGACTGATTCATCCAAAGGAAAATATTAAAAGAAACTCTTTGTACTTTTTAAGATCTTACTCTTTTCTGCTCTTTTCTTCTCTTTCGACATAATTCACTTCAAAAAATCCTCTGAAAAGTTTTCCAATAAATAAATAATTTTAGTAGAAGATTGAGTAAAAATTCTGTCACTAGTCATGTTTTTATAATTAACTACTCAGGCCCTTCCAGTAGTTAAGAATTTATTTAGAAAACAGCCTGCTCATCAATAGTTTAGTTAAATAAAAACTTGAAAGTACATATGTAGTAGAAAATGTGACATGAAGTCCATTAAATCTCAAAAAAAAGAAATATCTTGAATTCAAGTCTTTCTATCTCTTTATGGAAACATGACTGAGCAAAACAGACTTGAAAAGTAAAACTTTTTCCTCTGTTTATCTTTCTTTGCCTCAAAACACATAAATGTTATCAGAAAGAAAACCAGAGAATAGCTGGTACATACAAAGTGCAATCAGAACTAATCAGGCACAACGTATTTAGCAGTTTCACTCCTTAAATGAGGATTGTTTGCACAGTGTTTAGTTGCTTGTACACTGAATGTTCTCTTCAGTAATGCTAGTGTCTGTACACTTAACACTCAGTATTTAACTCTGTTGTTAACACAAGCAATTTGCATGAGAATGTATGATCTATATACCAGGCTGATCAAAATTCTCTGAAAATTTTAAATTGCATATTAAACTGAAAATGCTGCTTCTTTTTGTGCAGACAATTTTCTAGTCTTCCTTTAGGACCAGGATAGAAATTACAATTTCAAACAAGCTATATTGTCTATGCAGCAAATGAGTAAAGTCAATACATAAGCCAAATCCATCACTATACATGCTGTAGTTAATCTGGTTCCCACTATGTAATCTATGAGTGTGAAGTGCAGCACCAGACTGAAAAATCTGAGAGTACAAGTGTTGTCAGACACTTGAGGCATCAATATAAGGGAAAAGGTGATTTTTAACTCTTAGTCAGAAGTTCTTTATCCTGATTGTTAAGATGTAGTTCTGTATAGAATATTGGCCACTGGATTAAAATTTGCTTTTGAGAAGGCAACAACCCCATTCTGTACAAGGGAACTGAATGACCATATGGTGAGGTGTGACAGTGTAGGGAATACAGTCTGATAGTAAAGACAAAATGATGCTTCACTGATCTATATTTTATTCCCTCTCTCTCATGTAAGCTGCATTTACTTCATTTGAAAGAGTCAACCTGTGTTTTTTATCCAAGATCCTGCTTTATCAGAAATGTTTGGTCTTCTATGGAGGACACTGCTAGAGGGAATGTTAACATTAGGAGTACTTACTATAGTTGTATACAGTTAGAGTATTTTTGGCAGAATTACTTACATGTATTTTTTCTCTATATCCAACTTTCTTACCATTTTAAAGTTTAATAATTATTCTCTTTTTGAGATTATTTGCAGACTATATATTTTAGATAATAATGATTAATTATCTAAAAGCAAAATATTAACTTTCTTTCTCTCTCCCTCTGTCTCTCAAAATGAAAATAAAGTTAATATATTCAATGACTTGTGTGTTATAATAGCTTCCTAAATATTATGCAGTCCCTTGAGCAAAGCAGTCTGGAACAGTTTTTTACTTCTGCACTGATATACATCCAGTAAAAATGTTTTAGAAATGTCTTTAACCATATAATAATAAGGAAATTGACTTGACATATTTACACTTAGTAGGGAAAATTGATATCTGTGTTTCTCAGTTGTACAATATATAATAATGTTCTCAAAAGTTTTCAGATGACATGCAAGAACCATGTATTACGTAATTGCCGTTTAAAAAAATGACATGGTTTGCAAAATAGTACAACAGCAATATTCCCAATCAAATATTAAATAGTGATGTTAGCATTGTTTATTTGAAATAAATCCTTAATTACAAAATTGCTATGGAAAGCAAGAAATGTTAATTTTGTTCATAATAATTATGTTTCAAATTTTATTTTAGAGTAAGATAATTCTGATAGCAGGATGTTAGAAAATGTTATATGTTCCCAACTGTACTTCTCACTTTAATGTTAATATTCATATTATAGTGGAATACATGTGCACTATAGCCATTCACATAATGAGACATTTCATATCAGTGAACAAACTAGGATCCAGCAGGGATTTGTTTTTCTTTTATTTACTTCATTAGCAGCACTATGAATATTGCATATAGAGCCAGCTGGAAAAGCAGGACATTTTTGTACGCGTACCTTCTTCCTAATGAAGCCACAGGACAATATTAAATTACCTATAGAAGATAGTACTTTTTGTTGAAATAGACAGTACTAAATCTCTATGTTAAGCTATAGTAAGTGAATACATTACTGCCTTCCATTTGACAACATATCAATATTCTACAAATATTTAATGAAAGATTTAATTTGTATAAATTCTTTTAGATAATAAAAAGCTTGTTATACAGAATTCTATAATACTTATTCCAGTTATGTCTTGAAAAAACACTTTAAGAGTAACTGTAATTTCTACTAATGTGAAAGAGGAAAAGGCATTTAACGTATTTTTCAGTGACATGGACAGTAGGATTAAGCATATCCTCAGCAAGTTTGTTGATGACATCAAGCTGAGTGGTTCAATTACACCTTGGAATGAAGGGTTACCATCCACGGGGATGCTGACAAGCTTGAGATATGGGCTCATGTAAACTCATTCAATTCAAGAAGGCCAAGTACAGTGTCTTGTATTTGGGTTGGGATAATCCCAAACATGAATGTAGATTGGATGATGAGGGTATAGAGAGCAGCCCTGTGGAGATGTACGTGGAGCTTCTGGAGGAAAAGAAACTGAACATGAGCCAGTCATGAGAGCTTGCAGCGAAAGGCAATTGCATCCTGGGCTATATCTAAAGAATGGCCAGTGGGTCATGCAAAGTGATTCTCTCTGTCTACTCCACACTTTAAGATCCCACCTGAAACATTGTGTTCAGCTCTGGGGTGTAAGAAGGCATAAGAAAGACATGAACACTTTTGAGTGGGGTGAAGGAGAGTCATGAGTATGATCAGAGGGCTGGAGCACCTCAGAAAACCAGATTACAAGAGTTGGGGTTGTACAGAAGAGAAAAGAAGATTCTGGACACCTTACAGCGACCTTCCAATGCTTACAAGAAGCCTACAGGAAAGATGAGGAAGGAGTCTTTATCTAGGAATGTAGTAATAAGGGTAATGTTTTTAAACTAAAAAAAGGATAGAATTAGATCATTTATTAAGAATAAATTATTTACTTGGAAGTTGGCAAGGCACTGGAACATGTAGCTCAGAACACATTGGTGCCCCATCCCTGGAAGTGTTCAAGACCAGGTTGGATGGGAGCTTTGAGCAATCTGAGCTACAGGAATGACGTATTTACTGTTAACCTAGATGATAGGTACAGTACAAATTTAAGTAAAATACTAAATTGGGTAAGAGGAGAGCTGCTATGTTTCTATGGTGGAAACAAGCAGGAGTTTAATGGCTGAGGCATAAGGTGCTGAGATGAACATCTGGGGAAATTTGAACTACCCAAAGATACTGACTTCAAGAACTGTGAAAGACACAAAACAAGTAGCGGAATAGATAACATCTCACTCTACCTTAATTCCAACATTTTTTCACTCCACATTTTTTTCTTTTTTCCTAACTTTTGGAAGTTTGATTCAGTAAGCTTAAAAGATGTGTTAGAGATTCATTCAATCTGATACACAGACCTACCTTTCATTATGAAATTAAAGCTAAGGAAAGTGCTTTGTATCAAAATTAGCATTTTCTTCATGAAGAAAGCTGTAATTTGGAGATCTTTATATTCTCTATATCTACTTTTTCAACAAATAATAGCCTAAAGATACAATAGAGAAATAAAAAGCTGAACTTAGATTAACAAAAAAAAAATATATATATATATATAGTTACTGATATATATATATATATAGTTACTGAAAACCATTTGGTAGGTGGAAAAAAGGAGCATATGTTCACTCATATACTACTTCCTAACTCATATAAATTAAGTCAGTAGTACTATGTATCTTGAAGCAATCTATGAATGTCATAGTCTTACAAATGAATATATTGGCAAGTGCTTTTCTATAATTTGTAGGAAGACACTACATTTTGCCAACAATAAATCATGTTGAATGATTTTGATCAAATTTAAAAACAGAAAAGATTTTCTAAAAAATGGCTTGAATCAAAACCAAATATAATCCACCAAAGATATCTGGTGGATAAACAGGTCAATTTTTCTCATTAAGATGTAGAAAAGATCAGCTTGCTGCATACAGCCTGCCTTTCTCACCTACTGCAGTGAAGGCAGAACAGTCTTATCAGTTAAGGTCATTGTGCATGGCACCTCTGCAGTTTCTGTCTCACCCTTCATTAATCCACAGGTGTAACCAGTAGGAATCCAAGAGCTCCTCTTCACTTCAGTGCCAAGCGGCATCAAAACAGATTGTAAGGAGACTCATTTCCTCCAACTCTTATGAATGCATACAGACAGTAAAAATCCTGCAGAATAAAACAGAAACATGGACTATAGAATTCACTGAGGAGAGGGAGGAGCTGCATTTTTTTCTTTGTTTGTTTCTTAGTCCAACTGTTGATAATATGCATCATGTTTAGAGACAATCTAGGAGTACACTGGGAAGATTTTAAAAATATAAACATTTCAGTGTATTTTTGCTGCTTAAAAAACCTCTTTTACATATCATAAGCTGTTCTCTGCTCAGGATTCAGTATATTTATTTAGCTACTGAAATAAATACATATCTTTCATAAAGAAGGATACTGTAAAATGTGGACCATTTAGAAAACAATTTTCGTAGTACATTCTCATCTGCAGAGCCTCTGTCCCTGATCTTAGAGGTTAAATTAGACTTTTAGTGTAAAATGCTTCATGAAGGTCCATATTCTTCCTTTGATACATCGTATAAAATGATAACTTATTGTAATATTGTAATTTCACATTAGTAAAGACATAATATTATTGTAGAACTTTCTATTTTTATAGTTTGCCTGTAAGAAACACAAACAAGATAATAAGAATCTGTCTATCTGGGCAAGGAATTTCCTGGCACCAGGGAAAATAAAAATCACTAAAAACATGCTGATAAATTCCCAAATCATTCCCTCCTTGTAGCAGCGCAGTGTGCTCTGTGCATTTCTCCCATCCATTATGTTTACTTCAGTGGCTTGACGCTCCCTAGTGATAGCGCACGAATAAATGAGCAACCAGTAAACTGTCAATTTATCATAGTTCTACTAATGCAAACTCCATGTGGTGTTCCTCTCCTCTTTTTTCGTTAATGCTTCTTATCAGTGTTTCAGAGTGGTTGTCAAAGCTGTTCAAAAAATCTGTTACCCACCAGTGTTGTTCAGCTTACCATACACCATGAAACTTCAGTGGAGGTTGTATAAGCAAAGCACAATTTGACATACTGTCAGTGTAATTCTTTCAGGTTAAACATAGTTTTATACTGCATAAGATTTACTGCATGTAAGTTTTAACATTTTTTAGTGATAAATAATGCAAGCATTAACTAATAAAATCCAGACAATAAACGTGACAAAAGAAATTTCAGAACATGTATTTTTGAATGGAAATTGGGGAAAAAAAATCTACTACTAACACAAGGCCAAAACTATTTATTGAAGTTTGATCTGTTTGATGTTTTCTATTTGCTCTGAATGTCTTCTGTGTACATGTGAAAAAGAAAGAATATTAATAAATAGCTACTAGAACAAAGCCATTGTTTTCTGCCAAGACAAAAATATTTTAAAATGGTTAAATTCAATGCAATTAAAAGTTTTTATCTTGTCTCTGAAAAGGTTTTTCCTGCTTGAGTTGTGATAAAGTATGTGAAAAGCAAAACTTTTATGTTTTAACTTTCATCCAGTGAGAAGTCAGAATAGAAATATGAATATTCAAAATGGAGACTTAGAGAAAATTTCTCTTAAAAAATCCCGTCTACATCATCGTAATTGTTTTAATGATATTATCAGAAATAAAGATCAAAGGACTGCTTCTAAGATCCATAGCATGCAGGTTTACTTATGTTCTTGAAATTACTTCTCAGTGGAAGAGATAGCATAGGCATGTTGGTTTTCTGATCACATATCAAACTATCTAAATAGTATTGGCAAAGGATATAGATTATCTTATCAATGTAAAATTGAACTGGACTGCATAAAGCAATAGAGATTTTCTTTCATGTATGCTTTTGTACACTGTGTTCAATAAATTTTCCCTGAGTTGATGGGAGTTTCTGGGCTTACTGCAATATAATAAAAAATATAAAAATATAAAACAAATAAAAAATAAAAAGTCAAAATATAAATACAGAATTAACAATAATATCAAAATTAAAAATACAAAAATAAACCAGCAGTTATAATGGTTGCTAAGTCCACAGATATATATTGCTAATTAAACAACTTTCCCTAAAAATTAATATTGTCCTGATATCTCCATCTTAGCATGACAGCTGATAAACATAACTTCTCTTGTGTTTTTTTTTAATTCTTCTTCGTCCATTAATTCAGGTTGCCATAGAGTCAATTATTTTATTTTCTTCAAAAATTTATGGTTCACTAATTACAAAATTTCCATCAGTACTCTTCAATTTAAAGCCTGGCATATAATCCAATTTTAAGAAAAGAAATATTCAGTGTAACCTTATCTGGATGGCCCTAATGTGAATTTGATTTCATCAGCCTAAGTATCTTTTAAAACATCAACATTCATAATTTTAAAAGAGTTTGGACAAAGTTGACTCATGAGCCAGATATATTTGTTTTCTCAGACTTTCTGAATCTGGCTCTGATACGTGTAAGAGTTTGCATATAGTCCCACAACTTTAACAAAAATAGTGAAAAAAGGAAGCGAAGTGACAAGAAGGATGTGCTTACAGCAGTTCATTGAACACCTAATGTGCTACCAAAAAAAAAGAAAAAAGAAAAAAAAAAGTAATAATGCTAGTGAGTCTTTTAAGTATTGCAGATCTTTTTCTGTTGAGCACTGCAGGTACACTTCATATGCACATTACCTGGATGCCACTTTCTTCAAACCATCATGATTTACAGAAATGAAAGATGAGGTGTACCGTTATGGGAATCTGTGCCTATGAATCAGCACAGCTCCATTGATCTTGTGTTTAAACTTGACTGCATTTGAGGCTCTGACTGAGGAAAATTGTTTGCCATTCTCTTCTCTTCTCTGTGTGGTCTTTGGTATATTGTAGTCACAAATTCATATGTACCCCAAAGACATTACCAAAATCTTGCTTCTTCCACCTTTAAATTTTAGACAATAACTTGATGAGTGGGTCAGTATGTTTTTCCCCCAAAAAACATACAGTTAATGCTTCTTTGATTCTTCATGAGGAAAACAAATTTATCTTTCCTATCTTCTTTTTCTCTTCCTTGTGATATTGTTCCCCCTATACACCTGTAAATTAGCTTTACTAATATTTTTTCACTAGACATACACATTCAGGTTCTAAAAGTACATACAAACATTAAATACTGACAGCATTTCTTTACAGCAGTGCCTTAACAGAAACAAAAAAAATCAACAACCAAACAAGCAAACAAACAAAAAAACACAATACCACCACCAAAGAAAAATTTTAGCTCCATTTTATGACATCTTCCAATAAAACACTAAAGTATCTTTAAAAGACTATTCCAAAGTAGAAAGCCTACGCTGCTAGCACCTTATAATGAGATGAAGTGAGATGACAGTACAAATATAAACAACACAGGTTTAGAGCACTGCCTGGGTGACAAGAAAAGCATTTCAAAGTATTTTCTGCTATACTTTTCCTCTCTGTCTGTCACATTTTGGATAGGGTTTTGCCCAACAAGGATTGAGTGGCATGAGTAATGAGAGTAAGTGACATGACAGATCAAACATTCGGGGCCCTGCCACAATTTAACTCCTCCTAAGAACAGAGTAATCCCATCTTTTCATAATACAGTAACACTGATGAGGTCCTTCATTATGAAAGAATTAAAAATGGAGATGAAGCTGTTAGTTCATCTGAACTCTTGAACAGTTTGATTCTTCCCTTTAGATCAACTTCCTAGCCATACCTTCTCATCTGACTCAGAAGGCAAACCAACACCACCTTGTACTCTGTTAGATTTAAAAGTTATTAACGACTGCAACTTTAACCTGCTCAGGCCTTATTTTCATTAGCTTAGATAGGACGGCAGGATTAGGCTAGCTTGAGGAGTATGGTGTGATTTAGTTCTCTTTGATGCTTCTGCCATAGTAAATGCCAGAAGAAGGGAACAGAGTATTAATAATCATTTACAACAAATATGCTAAAGGCAGTTCTCCAAGAGAATGTACTCTGTAATATAGAGCTCCAAGGGTAGCAAGTCCCCGCTTGTTTGTAACCAAAATACAAATGCAAACAAGCTCATTCAAGACATATCTAACAAATGTAGGGTTAAATAAAAACACCAGTACCTATTTAAAAGCAGGGAAGCAGTTTGTAAGAGCAGTTATTTCATGTTAATCATTTTGTATTTACTGCAGCTTGAGAAAGACGTATTTGTTATGCAGACAGTGTTCATTGTTGTAGCTTGATCATTAATGCACTGCTGCCAGCAACAAAATGAATTAGCTCTCTGAATACTAAATTGGGAAACCAACATTGAACCAGAGAGTGGCACAATGACATTTACAGGATTAAAATATATTACCCAGCTATGAGAGGGTGCATTTGTGGCCTCTGCAAACTACCATTTTTAATACTAGAATTAGTAGAACACTTCTCTGAAATGGTTAAAAATTGTAGGACAAACAATATGATCATTTATGTTCCCATGGGATTTTATAGTCTTTCTGGAAAACAAATCTCTCATGGATTATTTCCCATATTTGATGACAGCTATTTTTTTTTTCCCCCATCAACAATTTATCGTTTATTCTTTTACATGCATGCTTTGAATTTCTACAATTCCTAGCATACTGTATATCCACAGCAGCACTGTGAAAGTACATGAATACAAAACAACAAGGAATCAAAGCCTTACTGTGTCTATGAAGAGACGTCACAGGCATGTGCAAAAGCGAAGAAAAAAAGCAAATGCCACCTGTCACTCTGAATGTTTTTATACTGCTTTTGATGTCTCTATGTCACAGAAATAACAGCACTAATCTCAGAATGTTAGGTTTTTATTTTTAGCTATAACCTGCTCTACACAGGCCAGCAAACTAGAAAGGGCTGATTATATGCTTAAAAGAAAAAGAAGGAAAAAAAAAAAAAAAAAAAAAAAAAAAAAAAAGAAAAATGAGGAAAATACCTCAATCGGTCAAGTCATTCTAAATCCACTGATTTATTTTGAGCCCATATTTATTTTGATGGGAGTTCAGGGTTTGCCCTGAAACAAGATATGTTTGGGTCAGAGCTGAAGGCAGCAGCTTCCTCTGTATATCCTAAAATCTCTGGGCTTGGTCCCCTGAGTCCTTGAGATTCTTCAAGCATGATGAACTGCCAGACATTAAAAAGGGAGCAAGGGCACTCAGAGACAATAGAAACCAACAGAAAATCAGTAGTATATTTTAGAATTAATATCACACATAAAGTCATCATAAATAGAAACTTAAGGAACAAAATCATGAGGTTAGATGTATAGAAGAAATCCAAATTCTAGCTGAATTATTTGCATTTTCCTAGAAAGGAAAATGAATAAATAGCCCAGTGTTCTCAACGCATACTGAATTCATATTACTTTCTCTATTTGTTCTTTACACCCAAGTAGAAAAAAAAATGCTTTGACATTTATGCTATTAAAATAAACACATTAGAAAATACATCATAGCCCAAACACCTTATGGAGAAATGTTAACAGTCTACCTCAGAGTTGCTGCTGATGGATGATTAGTTTTGCTGAATATTATGTTATACAGCTAACATTTTATAACATAAATGTTAGCTGACTGCTGACTCTCCTGTACTGTATCTTTTCATGTATTCTTTTTGAAAAATGCAAACCTTCAGATTTAGAAAGGAATATGTACAAGATTAATGATTAAGAATAAAAATAAACTGTGGGAAAGGGAACTTATTATGCAGGATTTTTTTTTTTACCTCAGGACAGTCTAAAAATATTAGTAGTTTTCATTTACTAATGAAGCAATAAACTGCAATTAATTAGATGTTTTTCCTACAGATTTATTAAATCAATATATACCATAAACTCTGGAGTTGCTTGAATGATCCAATACATTTTCCCATGAGGTACAAAATGTGCGATAAAATTTTTTCAAAGGTGAAGTGTCTTGTTGCAGTGCTATACCCCTATAACAATGTACAGATTACAAGAGAAAAAAAAATTGTAATTGTCTTTTTACAGAAAATTATTTGTGAAATCATATCCCAGTCTTGAGAAATCAATTTTTTGAAATATTTAAAACATAACATGTTCATGGTTTGCAACACACTGCTAATGATTGAAAAGTAGGATTCTTTTTCCATTGAATATTTAGTTTTTCAGTCAAGAGTGATGATTTTTCTTTCTTAAGTGTTTTGAAATTTAATTAAGCATGTTACCATTTGTCATTTAATTGCTTTAGTTTTATTTGATTAGGTGTCTTGAAACCCACAGGAACAGAAGTCATGATGGTTATCATCCCTTTTTAAAAAAATTGTGTTTCATATTCAATTATCCTATATTGACATATAGAACCCCCTCCTTGGGGTTGGAACTAAATGATCTGAAAGGTCCCTTCCAACCCAACCCATTCTATGATTCTATGATCTAACTCAAGATAATCTGTCCCATAACCTTTTCTAACATCAAGATCATCTTCCATCAGAAGAGAGGTGGCCAGTTGGGACAGGGAGGTGATTGTCCCCATCTACTCTGCTCTTCATGAGGCCCCATCTGGAGTACTGTGTCCAGGTCTGGAGCCCCAGTACAAGAAAGACAGAGCTGTTGGAGAGGGTCCAGAGGAGAGCCACAAAGATGATCAGAGGCTTGGAGCACTTCCCCTGCGAACATAGGCTGAGGGAGCTGGGCTTGTTCATTCTGGAGAAAAGAGAAGGTTGCGGGGTGACCTGATTGCAGCCTTCCAATACCTAAAAGGAGCCTACAAACAGGAGGGGAATCAACTCTTTGAAAGGGTAGATAACTGCAGGACAAGGGGAAATGATTTTAAGTTGAGGGAGAAGTTGAAGATTTAAGTTGGATGTCAGGGGGAAGTTCTTTATTATGAGAGTGTTGAGGTGCTGGAACAGGCTGCCCAGAGAGGTTGTGGATGCCCCATTCCTGGAGGTGTACAAAGCCAGGCTGGATGGGGCCCTGGGCAGCCTGGTCTAGTATTAAATGTGGAGGTTAGTGGTCCTGCCTGTGACAGAGGGGGGTGGAGCTTGATGATCCTTGAGGTCCCTTCCAACCCTTGCCATTCTGTGATTCTCTGATTCTGTGATTCTGTGATCAGACTGACAGACTTGCAGTTCCCCAGATCCTTCTTGCAATTTTTCTTGTAGATGCAAGTCAGATTAGCAAGTCTCTGGTTGATCAGGATTGATGCTTGAAAGTGGCTTGGTGATCACATCCACCAGCACCCTTGAGTGGATACCATCTGGCCCCACGGACTTGCAACAGTACACATGAAGTAGGAGGTCTTTAACTGTTTTCTCCTCAATCATGGGGGGCTTATTCTGCTCCACGCCCCAGAACTCCAGGTCAGGGGGTAGAGTACCCCAAGGCTAATTGGTCTGACTTTTGAATACTGATGTAAAGAAGGCATTGAGAATGTCAGCCTTTTCCTTATCCTCAGCGATCACTTTCCGCACCACATCCAGTAAAGGATGGAGTTTCAACTTAACCTTCCTCTAGTTGTTAATGTTTTTTTAAAAAAAAATCTTTCATTTTCTTTTACTACAGTGGCCAGTTTGAGGTCAAGCTAGGCTTTTGTCTTTCTGATTTTCTCCCTATGTATCCTAATAACTTCTTCATACTTTCATCCAGTTGCCTGTCTTTTCTTCCACGTGGGGTAGATTATCTTTTTCTCCTGGAGCCTCAGGAAAAGGTCTTCTTCTCCACCAGCTCATCTTACAGCACAGGGCCGGATCCTGTGGATCCCGTGACTTCTGTAATGTACAGGGATAGGTACCTGGAATTGGGGCATTAACACTTTAATGCCCCGTACACTACATGATGTTTTGATGTGGAATACTGAAACCCAAAAAACAAAAAACATAGAATAATGACACTCCTATTTTTTATTTTTTTTTTGTGAAATCAAAAATTAAGTAGTTTACAATTAGTAGTTACTGGGTTTTGTCAATGTTTTCTTCTCTTCATATTAAATTATTGATTCTTGCTTTTTGTTTAGTCTAGGACTTTTAGCCTTGGGAAGAGGACGAATAGGGAGTTGATCATTCCCCTTCAAGTCTGCCCTTGTAACGCCCTATCTGAAGTATTGTGTCCAGGTGTGGGACCCCCATCACAAAGAAGGATGTGGAGATGTTGGAGAGCATCCACAGGAGGACCAGGAGGGATGGAGCACCTAACTTGTGAAAAGAGGCTGAGGGAAATCACCGTATCTGGTTTGCTTATTTTGCTTCATGAAAGGATTTAAACTCCCAAGTAGAGAAAACAAACAACCAAACAAAAAAAAAAAACACCATCAATCTCCCACACAACAACCAAAACTGCAAATAAATAGTACTGGAATAAACTAACCAGCATACTCTAACTGGCACAGACACAGCAGAGGAGGACTATTTCCTTAAGTGGTTACTTAAGGAGTTGTTTTTAAACTCTATGCTTACTCTATGCTAGTAACAGCTAGTAACATGCTTATTCTATGCTAATAATCAGAAATATATATATAATATATAATTTTATTACATATGTGGAATCTGAGAATGAGATCTGCATCTCAGCAAACACCTCTCTTCTACATCCCATTTTTAAAAGTCTGTCTTAACCAGCTGCTGTATAAAGCCTAGGAGTATTTGCATACAAGCTTTTCATAATTTACCCTCTCTGCTGCTTTCATTCACTCACTGCGTTTATTTACTTCCCACCTCTGTAATACATGAGATGCTTGACTAGGAATAAAGACTTAGAGAGTAAATAGAGGGTGAGATTAGAATTAATGGAAATAAGGAGAAAAAAAAATTCCACTTAAACAGTTAAGAAAGTTTAAATTTATCTTTCTTCTATCTTGTATCACAGATTTTGTATCTGTTATTCTAACCATACATATATCTCCACAGATTCCTCCTCTCACATCACACTTTCAAGGTGCAGCAATGTACTGATGAGCAATTCATGGTAGAACTCCAAGCAGTCAAGTGTAGAGGAATTTCTTTCAATAATGTATATTTCTATAGAAGAGAATAAAACTATTGTTTTGCCCTATAAAAGACAGAAATGAGCTAGTCATGAATTACTCAAATAAATGTATAAACACATACCTGTTTGTTTTTCTGTGTGATCACTTTCCTGTAATGAGGAAACAGAATGGAAAAATGATTTCAGAAGAAAAATTGAAGAGAAAAATTTCCTTGAGAAGACAAAAAAAAACATAAAGTAAATTCTGTGTATTACAGCACTTTGCACCAACTGTCTTACATGTCATACTGTGATCTAAAACTTAAAGGTTAAGTTTGCAGCGTCTCAATTATGGTATGATATTGATACAACAAATGGTTAATGTCACAGACTTGACGTGCACACAGTATTTATTTCCATGGATATACTTCAGACTGTCTTTAGGCTAGTACTTTGGGGAAAACACACATTAACAGTTGATGAGTTTTAGGTACACTCCTGGAGCACTACCCTTGGATTAGCTTCATCTGCAAGTGACTCCTTGGTTATTACCTGGAAGCATGCTGTGGTGCAAACTAAAGTGCCATTAAGGAGAGTAACTCAGAGATTCCCTGGATGAAAACGCCAATATACAAAACTGGATAGAACTGCCTTTTGTTTGATACCTTGCCTGTGTGTGACAGCTGCTTTCGTCATCCTTCTCCCTTTGTTCTCTTGCCTAGTCAGATGCCTGTTTTCAAGCATTTGGAACAAAATATTTAAAAATGTGTCTCCTTTTGCTTACTTTTAGTGTCCACCATACATTATTTAGTTGAATAGCCTACATGAAATCACTGCACATAAAATCAGATGTAGCTAATTACAATACAAATATTTAAAGTTATAAAAGATTAAATCCACCAAAAAACACATAAATCTGATGTTCACATTCTCATTTGCAGGGCGGACTAACATTTCTAGGCAGCTAAATAAGTCTGAATTTCATGCTAGGCATGCGTTTCACTTTTGCTAACAATTTTCATAGTTAAAGAATGCTGATTTCAGTGTGCACTGTTTGTATCTAACAGTCTTCTGTTTCTGATCATCATGGAGAAGACAACACTGTTGGTTAATAAAACTGTCAGATATAGTAGTCTTCAACATCTACAGAATTATTTGTATATTTTATTCTTCTAAGCCTACTTTCTTTTTATAACTTTAATAGTATGTTTATTTCTTTGGCTAATTTACTGTCTCAATATTATCAGTACCTAACTTCTCTGTCATCAATACTATTAAAAAATAAAGATGTCTTTACATCAACTGAAAGCTAGTGAGCTTTTATTCTGAAAGTTGGAGAGCTCTTATTCTTCAGACAGTCAAATTATGAGGAGAAGGGAAATTATAATTTCAAACAGAAAATATCTGGTACAGTAAATTATACTTTAGGGATCAATTATTAGATGTGCTGCAATCACTCACATTTTGGAGAAGGGAGAGAAAACATATGCACTGCCAATACAAAAATCCTGTCATTTTTACTTGTATTTCTTGTGACCAAGTACCACTTCATCATAAAAGTACCCTAGTTTCTTTGAGCAAAGTGAATGTCTTCACATATTTCTATTCTTTAAATGATATTCTGAGCAAGGTTACATGAAAAATACATAAAACTAATGCCTCCTATTTTATAATCACAGAATCACAGAATTGTAGGTGTTGGAAAGGATCTGAAGAGATCATGGGAGTCCAACCCCCCTGCTAAAACAGGTACCCTACAATAACAGGTCGCATAGATAAGTCGTTCAGATGAGTCTTGAACATCTGCATACAAGGAGATTTCATAACCTTTCTGAGCAACCTATTCCAGTACTCCATTACCCTTAGCGAGAATAAGTTCTTCTGTGTGTTTATATGGAGCTTCCTATGTTCAAGGCCATTACTCCTTGTTCCTATCATACAGGATAGTATATATCACCAAGAAGAACCTGGCCTCATCTTTTTACCTCCCTCTTCCCTTTAGATATTTATAAACATCAATCCGATCCCCTCTCAGTCTTCTTTTCCCCAGCCTGAACAGTCCTGTTACTCAGTTTTTCCTTATATCAGAGACGCTCCAGGCTCTTCAACATCTTTATGTCCCTCTGCTGGAGTCCCTGGGCTCTCACCAAGCAGAGTAGAAGGGGAGAATCGACTCCCTCAAACTGCTGTCTGCACACTTTTTAATGTACCCAAGATACCACTGGCCTTCTTGAACACAAGGCCAAACTACTGGCTCATGGCCAACCTTCTGGCCACAGCCATGTCCTTCTCCACAGAGATCCTCTCTAGCAGATCATCCCCTAACCTGTACTGATGCATGCAGTTGTTCCTCCCCATTGCAAAACTTTATACTTGCTCTTGTTAAACCTCATCAGGTTCCTTCTTTCCTGCCTAGATCTCCAGTCTTTCATTTTTGTTGAATGGTAGCTCAGCCTTTTGGTATGTCAGCCACTCCTTCTGGCTTTGTATCACCAGCATGTTGGTTTATGATGTCAAATCAGATGTTGGTTACAAAGCAGTAGAGATTGAAGCTTCCTGACAATACTCCATTACATTTTGTTGCCATGTGTCAGATGGTAGCAGGGAGGTAGTCTGACATGGAAGTGCACATGAAATAAATGCGTGGAACTGAATTCCTCTAGGAGGAAAAAATGACACACTGAAATTCATCAACATTCGCTGAGCATAGTGAAGTGATGGGTAGTGTACTTCAGCAACATTATCATACAGCTGTGAACTAGTGGGTTGCCTCTGAACGTACAGATTTTTATAAATGTGGGATGCAGGATTTGCTCATCACTGGTGAAAATGCATGGCTTATTGTGGTGACTATTTTGAAAATTAGTGTTTTGTCATTGAGGATTTGCATTATCAAATAAAGTTATTGTGTTCTTTACATCTGCTGTAATTTCCATGGAAATAAATAGGAGGCATTACTTTTGGAATACCTACATATTTAACTTTTTATATGAATAAAGGTGTGTGAGATGTGTATCATCATATTTTCTTTTTCTTAGTATTTCAATGCAATATTTTGCACTGCAGAATGATACGAAGATAAACTTTCAAAAATTTTTCAATCTGGGGCAATGATGACCTTAGATACTTTTGTGAAGCTGTCAGACGCCATTTTGTCAGACTGTTGTCTGTCAGATGACAACAAAATGCAATAGAATATTGGCAGAAAGGTTTAACCTCTACTGCCATTCCATCAACATCTACCTCTGATGTCATAATTCAACAAAATACAATAGGAGACATTACTTTAGTAGCAGTCCTCATACTAAATTTCACTTAGTAACTTAGGCTGCATCCAAGTTCAGAGAACCTGAGAAGCATGGGTAGATGGTGACTCAGCTCTTCAGTGCACATTGACTACCAACTTCTCAGTCACAAGTGAAGGCAGAGTATTTTCAGCGACACTGGCTGACAGTTTGTGAGAAACTGAACTCAACCCTTGATGTAGCTTGAAGTAGGTGTTTATTCCCCAGGCATGAAGACAGATACCACTGTTTTAAATGTATTTTAATAACGTCTTACATTCAGCTGCTCCTCAGATCACAAAGATTTCCCATCTTGCCTTCTAGAGTCCTGTGAAAGTCTCAGGCATCTCTGAAATGTCTCTGGTAACATAATGTTTGGACAACTGATCAGTGCTCCTGCTACTAGGAATAGCGAACTGTGCCATTAATTAATATAATGGAATAAGGAATACAGACTATCTGAGATGGGGGAACTGAAATCAAGTGCCCACCCCGTCAGTTAGCATCTAATCACTGAATTTTATTTCTATTCATGAAGCTGATTTATAGATATATTACTGCTTCTATGAGTAAAATGGTCACTTTATACTCTTTATACTCTTTGGAATATTACCCTCCACAGCTGAATAATTTTCTGGCTCTTGACGTTCATTCTGTTGCAATATCACTCTTTGCTCTAGCATATTTAGGAGAAAAAAAATAAAGGGCAAACAAAACAAGTCTGTACTTTATACATTCCTTTTTAATCAGTTCATTGAACTGCAGTGACTTCATTGAGCCTTGAGCTTAAATGCAGTTAAATGTTATCATTTCTATAGTCTTTTTGGGAACAATACTTAAATGTACATCAACATGAAAATTACATGACAGTGAGGTTGGAAATAATAGATTTTGTATATTTTACCTTTTTAAAGAATAAAATGGCTGATTCTACAGACAGTTACAAAAAGAAATCAGAGAGGGATACTATTATAATCATAGGTGTAGCAGAAGAAATTGACATGAGCTAGAAATAGGAATAAATAAGTGTTAGGGTTATAGCAATCATTGAATCACAGAATGGTTTGAGTTAGAGGGGACTTTAAAGAACCTGTTCCATTTAGTTCCCGTTTCCCTACTGTGGGCAGTGTCACCTTCCACTACACCAAATCGCTCAAAGCATCATCCAACGTGGTCTTGAATATACTGTGGAAATTTAATCTATGGCTAGAAAAACATACGTCTGAAAGATCTAACAGAACAACCAATAAAATTCTTGTGGGAGAGGCAGTGGTGGATTTTCCTAGATAAACTAAAAATATATTAATGGATTTCTAAATCATTTTTAGACAAAATTATTAGTTTATATTTTTATGAAATTGGTAATAGTAATGGCAAGTCTTGAAGAGGCTGAAATTGTAGCACAAACAAATTACATTAGTCCTTAGACCCTATGAAGATCAGTCAGTTATATGTTGTTGCTCTCATTAATCAGCTATCAGAACAATCTTCTCTGATTTTCAACTTTGTAAGTAAAATTCACTCAACATATTCAAAAGATTTTTCATTTCCTCAAGATGCGACACTTTAAATATTTCAAATTCAATTTAAATGCATTTTTGTATACACATTCATAAAACAAAGGGCTCATTTCACATGATAATTTCCTGCCTTTAAATTTGAATTTATATTTAAAATTTGCTTGTCTTCTCCTGGATGAACAACCCCTGACTCTCTCATGAGAGGTGCTACAGTCCCTGATTATTCCATGATGCTCCTCTGGACATGCTTTAACATGTCAGTATCTTTCTTTATGCTAGGGGTCCTAAAGCTTAATTTTTGTTTTTGTTGCCATGTATTTTTTTTTTAATTATTTTATGAATGAGTACTATTATCAAGTACATATGTCTGAAAAAATGAATGTCACTGTGTGTGTAAGGATGCATATAGTCTAGAGAGATTACTTTTACCTTTTACCCTACAAGAATGGGCACAAACAGATAGCAAATGCAACAAGAAAGTTAAGAAGAATATGAATACTAAAATTTAGATTGCACTTTTAGCCTGCCTCTCAAAAATACTTGCTATATGCTGATGGAGACTGAGGGGAGCGATTGAAGACTGGAGAAGAATATTTGCTTCATCAACCACCAAAAAGGCCCAAAGATAAACCCATGGAAATGAAGACATCACTCAGTCCCTGGGAAATTCTAACTCCTCGACTTCATTCATGGAGACGTGATTTAGTCATCATGGATATATTGAAAGTGAACAATTCTGAACAACTTCTAGCCCAGATTTGTTTGGGTTATGTTGAACTTGAAAACTCCTGAGTTTCCTTGCTACTTTAGTTTTCCTAAGATTTCTATGTTCATCCATACAGTGATTGTGGAACATGTTCTGTATTATTTTAGCTCTTTACATAAAAGTCAGTTTTCCATGTGTCAGAAGATCCTACTAGAGATGCTAACATTATCACTCATTAATTCCACATTTATGGAAAGAATCTTAGCAGCATAAAAGTGGCAAAGATCCAACCTGCACTTTGAAAAGAAAGCTACACAAGGCTGTTATATGAGGTTTTGAAATATTTTGCTTTTCAAAGACTTCCAAAGGCAATTGACTTTCAATAAATTGAACTAAAAATAAACAAAAATAATACATGTTATATTAGGGAAAGCTCTTGTAGAAGATTATAGTTTTGTAGTTTTTGCTTTAGATTGCTTTATTCAAAATAAAATGTCTGTTCAAGCTCTTTAATAGACATGCTTCTTACCATTCATCATTTTTAGGTTTTCTTTTCTTTTCTTTTCTTTTCTTTTCTTTTCTTTTCTTTTCTTTTCTTTTCTTTTCTTTTCTTTTCTTTTCTTTTCTTTTCTTTTCTTTTCTTTTCTTTTCTTTTCTTTTCTTTTCTTTTCTTTTCTTTTCTTTTCTTTTCTTTTCTTTTCTTTTCTTTTCCTTTTCTCTTTCTACCCTATCCTCTTCTACTATTTCATTTGTCGTTGTTCTCCTACTCCCTCCCCTCTTTCCTTTATTTCACTACATACAGTCATTGTAACTAAATTAATTATAACTTTACACTGTAATTTTGTACAACTCTTAATAGTGAGTATAAATATTAAACTACTTGAACTGAAAGGTTGTTTGGTACTTTATGAGTATATATATATAAAGTTTTGATGAAGTCTTGGAATGTAGGTGAGAATGGTAACTTCATTTGAAAATTCAGAGAGATTGCATCTTTGGTTTTGCGTGTTGAAAATAGTAACTTTAGGGCACAGATATGTCCAAGTAACACTCATATTCTGAAGCCTTAGTATTACAATAACCCTTGAAAATAACAAAAATTTGTTGTACATTTAAAGTTATTTGCTATTGTACAGAAATGTATTTTACTTCTAGATCATACATTTAAAATTAATTAAAATAAATTGTAAGAAAATCAGACATTCATTTTCTCCTCTTAAGTAGAAAAATGCTAGACTTCTTATTTAGATAACTATGAAATAGTGTGTATATCTATATAATCATAAAATGCTACAATGTTATGATGTGCTACTCACTGAGCTTGTAAATCAAAACATAAAAAAGTGGAAGAACTATTCTAACAAAAAAAAAAAAAAGAAAATAGAGTAACTTAAATTCATTAGGACTCATATCCCTTTTGTTTTTCAGATCTGGTACCGTAATGAATTACAGGTTGCCTGAGGACCTTGCAATTATGGAATAATGCATCAAATAACAAAACATTTGGAAACTTTGCAGAAAATTGTCTGCATGAAAATTGTTTGCATGAAAATTTTTTGGATAAATATTAAGACAGAACAATTCTCATTGGGATTTAAAAGCTTCAAACTTTTTAATTTGGTTAAATGTTCCAGTTAACTATCTGATGTTATGAATCTTTATCAAGAATTTTGAAACAGTTTTGCTCTAGTTATATGTTGAAGAGGTATAGCAGAACTGAGCTGCTCTTTAGAAAAAGGGGAAACAAAAGTGAATAGGACAGACTATATTTACGTCCAGCCATGTATATTTAGCTCAGCACCATATTCTGCTGCTGGCTTTCACTTTGGTTCTTAACAAAATTTAACCAGTATTTCATTTCAATCAAAAACACACCTTTCTTTCACTATCTTAAATGAAACCTTAAAAGAACTGCAAGGGGAATATTTAAATATAGAGGCAATGCCAAAACTTATATATCGCCTATTCAATTCTACACTCTGTCTCTAAAACTGCACTTAAATTTCAGATTCAGAATACAGCATAATAAGTCCATATGAACTTGTTCCATGTTTGACCTAATCTTAGCCATAGTTAATAAATACTTGTTTGATATATACTTATGAACTAAAACCTTGCTTGTATCAGGTGGAACAAGATGAAATCCTGTGTGTGGCCGTGGTGTCACAGCTCATTCCACCCATCAGTGACATACACCCTTTGCAGAAGAGTGGGACAAGATCAGTCTTCACATAGTCTTCTTCTCCCGAATCAAGGCAAGCCCACAAGAAAATTAAATCCATCACATATCTACAGAAGAAGCAAATGAAAGCAAATAAACTCACTCCAGCTATAGCAAATGGATGCATATGAAGAAATATGGATGTGACTATTTGCAGATTAAATATGTGTATACATTTATAGAAAAAGAACTCATGAGCATTAAGTATGTAATTCTGACGTTGTTTTATTTATTGTTTTTTTTTTTTCCCCTTGTTATCCAGTACTGTAATCTAGTATGTATCAAGAAGGAAGTAAAAGAAATTTTCTTCTAATTATGTTTAGACAAAACAGGTTGAGAACAGAGGACACATGATTATATTCTCTAACATAAGGAATATAAGTGCCACTTAAACTCAAATTACCATAAAATTTTTGCTGTTCATTGATATCTTTGAGGATTTTTTTTAATAATTATTTTTATTCCATTTTATTTTATGCACGTTCAAAAATTATGAGGAGACCATTCCTTTTGTTTGTTTACCTATTTGTTTGTTTCCCACAACTATCATCATTTTTTGTGGCATCCTTCATATTCCTGATGAGATTAAAGATGCAGTCCCTCTTCTGAATAGTTTGTACATTAAGGGATTGCATAGAGAACATATCCAAAATCATCTAGGATATTCTAGTATGCTCATACATCATGATATTAACAAAACTATAGAAAAGTAACCCAGTATTTAAAAAGACAAAAAACTAACTTCCAGGAAAATATTCAGTTCAGATATTACCAAGTGGAAGGTGAGCAGGGGAGGATAAGAAATTCATGGCAATAAAAAGACAAGCATAATAATAATAATAATAAGAAGAAGAAGAAGAAGAAGAAGAAACAAACACATTCTTCATTTTAGATTATACCGATTTTTCAATTGTTGTGAACTAAAAACAGACACAGATTTTTTTAATGAATTAAATGATATGAATGAATGGATCATGGTCACTACATCACAAATGAAGCACTAGTTAAAATCCAAATTCATTTAATGTATTTAATTCCCGGAAGACATCAACTCTTTCCTTGCTGATTTCTTTCATGTATTTATTTCTTTACATGTTGTTTAGTCACTTTTACAAACATGAAACCAAGTTACAAGTCTGCTCTGTACCCATTTTGCTTTAAATTTGCTAAATTATAATTAGAGGATAAAAAGCTATATTCTCATGCCTGTTTTTCTACTTTAAGCTCCACAGATTGTATTGTTTTCATCACTGAATATAAAGCAAAAATACTTAATAACTTCTGATACTTCATTATGTTCACAGAATTGACTGAAAGATGTTACATTCATTACGTAGAGATTGATCTATATTGGCCATAACTCCTTGTACTCCTCATCCATAATCTGCTTAACAAATCAATGTAACATTAACTGATTTCTAGCTATTGATCTAAACCTCTTTCTATATAACAAAAACTTGATTCTGACAAATAACAGTATGAAAAGAGAGTGTGTGTAAATTGCTGTCATTTCATAACTAGTATCTATATTATTCCCCTACTTAATGGACAGAGTAGATCATTTTTCAAAGTGTTTAAAAGACTAGCTTCTGAATGTCCACAGATATTAACCAAACTGATTTGAATTAATATATATAACCTTACAGTTTCTACTGTTAACTATGAACAGTAGAAACGTAGTGGAGTGATTTTTGTAGTTCACAGACATTCAGATTCAAAACTGATTTTTTTCCATTGCTGGTATGCTTCTTTCAAAAAGAGATAAGAAGAGTAAAGAAATCAAAAATCTCAGCTCTGCAATTTCTAGTATCCTGTCAAAAAGGAAGATAATTTCCAGCAATATAAGCTTTGAGAATTTTTACACATGAGTGCACAATGATTACAGTCAGGATAAAAAGGTATTGATAGTGGTTAATTTTGACAGATTTCTATTTCCAAGTCACATTACTTTTAATTTTTTTGTATCCTAAAAATGAGGAGATATTCTTTCCTTCCTCTCTCAAAGTTTCTTGCTTATGGCAAGCAATTACTGTAAATTGGCAGATGAAGCACCATTCAAAACATTTCAGATTTGATTAGCTGGCCCCTGAATAAAAGGAAAAGAGAAAGGAGAGTCTAGTCTGGAACTGATAGACTTTCGGACTACCCAGTGCATGCCTTGAAAATGACATTCTGTCAAATAGTCTCCCCTGGAGACGAGTACAATAAAAACTTCAACTACTGTCACTGAACATTCAAAATCCGCTGCAAAGCCAGAGCATACTTATATCACCATTACCTTCATCCTTAATTTACAGGTCTCTCTATTTCAAATTTCAATATTTACTAATCTAAATGTTACTTCTCTAAATAATCTTATAGATGTTGTAGATTAATATAAGTGTGTACTTCTTAAGCAATGCACCTGTGGACTTATCCTTGACTACAGGATAATTTACCAACAGAAATTCAAGGAATATGGCTCTGGAGTAGACCTTTACAGCACTATGTACAACATCTAAGGAGTTTCATTGCTCATGAAACAGCATCCCAGGAATCTTTTTCTGATCTGATTAGGTGTTATAGCCTGATGAAAATCAAGTAAATTTAAGTGGAAAAAAGTCTTTAAAGATAACACGAGAGATGTTAAGATGTTAAAGAGAAGTATTTAGAAGGGTATTTTATGTGCATTCAGTTGTTATGTGATGTCAGTTCCCAAGGACCCTGAGAAATATGGGAATGAAAAACATATGCATGACTGAATATGTATTGAAGTTATCTTAAATGACATTTGAAAAACCATTTGGGGGAACTCATGTTTTAAAGAAACGTAAAGGTGTATCTGAGGAAATAATCTAATTCACAGGTAAATAAGTTATCCTAGAAAATATGCAAGGTTACTTGGTTATTTGAAAGGGGGTGAGCGACACAGTAAATGGGATATTTTATAAAAAACATACATTGCTGAATAGCTCACAGAATCACTGGGTTACTACATTAAAGATAATGAATAGCTCAGAGAGAATCACATGCAAATTCTTTAATTATTTTGATATCCTGCACTGCAATGCTACGTAGACATAGTTTTACTAAGTATGTTTCTTAACTATGTTGTTGAAAATTTTGTTGACCATAATTAGCTGGTCTGGTTAGTCTCCTTTGAGATCTGATTTAAGAATCTGTGTACAGCATGGGGCCTAATACCTTGCTGAGTATTAGGCTTCCCAGGCAACGCCTAACTATTGCACAAACTCGTGTCAGAAGGTGATGCTGGACAGTAAAGTATTGCCGGAAATATTTTCATTTTTAAAGTTCTAGTTTTTTAATCAATGCTTTTTCTACAGTTCCTTGATTCCCATGGGGAAAAAAAAAGAAAAAAAAAGAAAAAAAAAAAATTAAAACAAAAATAAAACAAAAAAATATATATTTGTTAGTAGATAGAATAAACATAGTTAAAATATCAGAAAAAAAAAAGAGAACCTTTTCTTTTTTAAGAAACTATCTTTATATTTCTGCATTGTCCTTGCCAAAGTGTTGTCTTAATCTACTTTTCGAGTCACAATTGTTTTAGGTCTTAACAGGACTTTCCTCGTTTCTTCCACTTAAACTTGATTTTCCCTTAATAGTTGAAGGACACTTAGACAGCATCACACTAATTTCGGTGGACATTAAGTTTTATCTAATTCAGCAAGCCAGCCTTTGTTAATTAGGCCTCACAGGAGGAGTGATTGTGAAGAACGTCTCTAACTGTCACAAATCAATACCAGCAACAGAGTTGGTTCTAACAGTCAATTACCTGTGTTTCTGAGAAGGAAAAAGGGTTCCATTCTTGTTAACTCCCTATTCTTTCTCAAAATCTGAAGCCTATCATCCTACCAGTTCCACCAAGGTGCATACAAATGGCATTTTTCCCTCCTGGTAGTGCCGTAGATTCATCAGTAGAAAAGCTCTCTGCAGCCTGGCTGTGTTCTGAGCACTTTATGCTTTTAAAGAGATGAGCCTGACTGATGAGGAAGTCAAAACTCCCGCAAAAGCAGCGAAGATTCAATTTTTTGAGCCTGGAGACATAGACTCTGTTTGATTAGGTCCCGGAAGAATAAGAATATGGAAACTAGTTTAGTGCAATACAGCCCTGCAATTCTGCAAGGAGGAAAGGGAAGTAGGGAGAAAAATAAATCACAATCATTAGCATTTGCTGGTCATTTGTTTCAGTGAAGATATATAAATAAATATGCATTTGTTTTTAAATTAGAACTCTGAGCAGCTGCAGTGATTGAAAATATTCCCTTCTGCCTTCTAGAAAGTGTTTTTCAATAAGCTCCTGTTCTTCTCTCTGTGGAGATTATGAAGCTGCCAGTCTTGTCATTGAGGATCTTGGCTTAAAGAAAAACAGCATTCTAAAGACGTCACTGAATTGTTATAGTACATAAGCAAAAAGCTAATCCCTCAAAAAAAACCTAGACAGGTAAATGTTATTTTGTCCATGGGAGAATCCTGAAAATATTATTATGTTCTCATTACATAACACACATTTTCCAAACAAGATGTGAAATTATAAAGAAGCTAATTCTTCACTCCTACACTGAAAGATCAGTGAATAAAATTGGAAAAGCAGGTTATTTTTTTCCTATAGCAGCCACTTCTGGTGCTTCTTTTAAAGAACTCTTTTAAAGAGCTGTAGAGCAAACAAAGGCTATGACAGAGCCTTTGTATGAGGAAATAGACACTGCAGGAAAAGATATCAAAGAGGAATTAACTCACTCCTCCCAGTAACAGTTTGGAGAAAGGAGAGAGCTGAGGAATGCAGCCTTCTCCAGGAGAAAAGGGTAAGGGGAACTCAAATTATACACGCACTCCTGGAAGCATCATTGAGACAGAAAGGGTGGCTCTAGCCTCTCAGCCCCCCATTCTCCCTGCTCCAGGCACTCACGTGCTCACGTAGCTCATGTATTGGTTCAGGCTGGGACCTTGGAATTCCACTACAAGAGCATATGAAAATATATTGTTTGCTGAGGTGTAGGTCAGAAATGTTATGTTCTGTTGCAGTACTGAGTTATTCGGAGAAAGTCTAAACATTCAGTGGAAGATAAAGAACATCTAAGTTTGGATGCTCACATATGAGTACGTTTAAATGCCTACCAAATCCAAAGGGTATCTAAGAAATATTCTTTATTAAGTTTAGAGCATGATTCCATCCAGAAACTCAGATCAGTTGCCCATGTATAATAAACAAGTGTCCAAACGCACAAATCTGTATTACCTGTGTTATTCTTCAGACTTTCCACTTGCTTCCTCAAAATAGCATGTCTCTCACCTGTTTTGTGTCATATCTGGCACTCCTGTCCTACATACTGTAAAGTACAGCTCTAGAAACATTTGTGAGCAGTAGCACTGAGTGAAAAATATTTGCTTCGGCCTATGGTGACTTACTCTCTCATTTCCATTGCCTTTATTTATTAAAGGATGGGATTGGTTGCCACTTACAAAACTCTTGGGTGTCTAAGATAACCGCACAAGATCTGAAATATCTGGCTGACAGGCATAATACAAGACTTACAGAGGTCCTGCATCATTTGGAGAAGCACCTGAGGAGGGACACCTGAAACATCTGAAAAGACTGAATGTTTTCCCAGGTTTTCGTTGATTGTTATAGGAACATAGGTACTTCATTTAAATATAAAAGCTGAATCTACATACATTAGTGTTGACTTGAATTCCTCTCAAAGTGAGAAATTATACAGTTATGAGCATTCCAGTAGTATGTATGGTCTCCATTTACTGGAATATGCAGCACTATCATGAATTCATGTTGATTTTCCCAAGCCTGTCCAGATGTAGAGATTTGTCTTATATAATTGATAAAGCTCTGTTATAGCTCTGATATCTACATGCAATTAGAAAGATAACAAAAAGCACAAATATAAAAGGGATAGAAGTTGAAGATATTGCAGAAGTGTTGATGCTGACAAGAATATTAGAACTTGAAAAGTAGAGACTGTTTGAGAAAGGTTCAAAAGTTAAAACTATTGAACAACATGAAAATTGCTTATGGATATAGAATAGCGTAGAAATGAGAGAAGTGACAGGTAATAATTATAAGAAAGTTATAATTTCAAATGGAAAGGCTCATACCTTTCATTACTGTAAACTGGCACAGCTGTCACACTCAATTTTTCATAGGAAGCTGAAGAAAACAGTCCACAAAAATTTAATTAGTTATGTGACTTATAAATTCTGGGGACTAAAATTCTATTTGCTAATGTATAAAACCTCCTATCTAAAAGTTAATGGATCCAGTTTTAATCTCACTTGTACACAAATTCAGATGCAGAAATCCACGTTACTAACGTATGAAAGTTACGATGAACTACCATTCCTCTTTTCAATTCTGACTCCTTAAACATCCAAATTCCACTTCTTTCAAACTTCTTAATCTGAATACAATGCTAGTTTCATAATTTTTTATATCTTATACATTAAATGCAAGCTACATTTAAATTTCAACATGCAGCTCATCCGTCTTTTTTCCGTTCTTATATATTATCCTTCACTTGCCTATTGTCTACCTGCTCACTTCTCTTTCACATGTCTTTATCATTTATTCCCAGTTTGGTGTCACTGTGCCTTTCCCATTGGAATGATCGTCTAAAACTTTCTTTGAAAAACCTCTGGAAGTCTTCATCCTTAATAATGAACAAACTATTCTGTCTAAACTTTGATAATATATATATGACTACTTTTCTGCCTTTAAGACACTGTAGCCTGTGTATGTCAGGGAACAGCTTGTGACACTACTGTTTTAGATTTCAGATATAATAAACAAGCAAACAAACAATAACAACAAAAAAACTTGAAGATTATTGTTTAAGATATCAGTACTTCCAGTAGTTCAGACAGAGCATTTGTTTTGAGAAGAATAAAATACTGGTAGGAGTATCTATAACCTGAGACTTTCATTCAAAATAATTTTATTTTCCAAATAAAAAGCTATATTCACATTTCATTTATGTATGACTCAGAAGAAGAATGCTTCTGCATCATCTACCTTAGCTGAATATCACAGAATAGCCACATATAGTGGGTAAAAGAAGTGTTTATTATATATGCATACCCATTCTTCCAAAGCTTTAAAATATGTGTATTCTCACAACACCTTCCAAATAAATTAAAAACTATGTACACAGAACTCTAAGCAAACAACTGTTTTCTTACACTCAGTATTAAATTTTTGAAATCCAAGTTGACCTTACACTGCAGTGTACTATTATGATTGTAAACAGAACTATTACATTATTTAAAGTACTTACCAAAACAGAATACAAGATCTTGAGACATGACTGAGAGATTTAAAATACTCTCTGCTCTCTCTCAGTCATGGCTGGTGTAAAGAGGTGTCTTAAAACTGACACTGTAAAATGTTTCACATCTAAAATTAGATAGAAGTTTCAGTAATTCCTTTTTTGAAACAAATCAAATTGTACAGTATTGTTGTTAGTCTAACTAGTTCTGTTAAGATCTCTATTTGCAAGCTTCAGGGGTTTGTAACTCCAATACAAAATCTTAATATATTAAAGAGGGGAGGGGAAATATTTTACTGTAGGTTTTTATGTCTCAGAAGTTCACAGTGAGGTAAAACAAACAAACAAACAAAAAAAGTATTCAGGGGTTTTATAATTTGAAGTAATGTAACTTTTCTTCATCCCAATTTTAAGAGCATTAAGACTAGAATATAAAGTTGAGAAATTGCAAAATACTATTTATAGAGATTGAGCAAATTTGATTCTATGGCATTCAATCTGTCTATGAGATAATAAGCACATTATGGCTGAAAAGATAACCCTGGGTTATCTTTTCATATAATTTAATTTTAATTAAATAATTAATTAATTTAATATAGGGTTTAATTAATAATTAATTAATATAGGGTTTAATTAATAATTAATTAATTTAATATAGGGTTTAGGAACATTGTTTGCATCTCCCCACTGGTAATACAAGGTTAACTGTAAGACATATACATAAAATCCCCAAGTAAAATTCTTAAATATAGATTACATATACATAGGACAAATAAAGGAATTGTGAGATTATTTGATGTTAAGATTTTGCAGTATCAGTACTGCAGAATAGCAACTATTTTAGTCATGTCTCAAAGATGACTTCAGCATCATGTCAGAAGTCAGAACAAAATAGTTTCTAAAATCCCAAATAAAATGTGCTATGCCAGGGCCTATATATATCAATACTTCCCTGTGCAAGTTTTCTCTATCAGGGAATTCATTTTATAAATCTGTAAATAGTACAAAGTCTCTGTAGTATGACTCAGACCCTGTGTACTGCTCTTGGCCTTTAGGCTACACTTAGTTGCCCCAGATTCTGAAAACTGTTTATTATAAAAAAATGTATAAGGCAGTAAATGGCTTTTATGGATGACTTCACCAGAGCAAAGCAGATAATCACAAAACAGGCTTATACCCAAGTACCTCTAAAACCCATGAACATTGCAATAAGACATCAAAAAGAAAATTCATTGAACATAAAAATCTGCCACAATTTGCTCCTTGTCTTTGAAAGCAGTTTTTGAGGGTTTGAAAAGAAAATCTCATTCAAAAAAATGTCCTGCACGGAAACTATTTTGTATGATAAATCAGAGAGTCAGTAAGGCTTCTGGCAAGTGTAAAAACAAGACAGAGACTCAGTTCTGATCAAAATATTTATTGTTTGGTAGAAAATGAGCTTTTCTCAGAGGGCAAGTATAGGGGATGGAATAATCTTCAAGGGTGAAAAGTCAAAGATGTTTATTTATTTATTTATTTATTTATTTATTTATTTATTTATTTATTTATTTATTTACTCTCATGGGAGTTGGGGATGGAATGTATTTGTACGTTATAATCACTAAACATTTACCCTGAGATTACCAGTACACTCTCTAATAAAGATGCCAGTACCAAATAACATGAGACTGTGTCAGTGGTTTACAGTCTGGTTTGGCCCGGTTCTGTGACTATGATTTCCTGGGAAAGGGAAAAAAGGAAAAAAAGGGGAAAAGGATAGAGAGGCAGGCATAGAAACAAAATGGCATCAACAATCTAAGGAGAAACAAACTAATTTACTAAATAAGATATCGGAATGCAAGATAACATTCTATAACACAATATAATACAATGTAATTTGAATTGAAGCTAATAAATATAATGAGCGAAAGCCGAAGGCCTTACTTTAATGCTGAGGTGAGATGATCTGGGGAGCTCACAGCTGTCAAGATCAAAAGGGAAAAAGGACGTCAGGTGACCTACGAAGGCCTTTTATCTTCTCCCTCTGAGCAGAAATGAAAACAGAGCAGTGAACAGTCCTCTGGGGAATGTAGCAGTTCTTCTCTTCTGGGTCAGGTACCCAGACCTGGAGTATTAACTCTTAAATTCCCAGTGCACTACATGATGTGGAATACCAATAACCAAAAATCATAAAACCATGACAGACTGCATACTAGATACTGCTCAATGCATTACCCTGACATTTGCAGCAATTATTTTATGTTTTCCAGGAACTTCAAAAAATCAGCCACTAAGAGACCTAAAAAAAGCCCAAGGAATTGTGTTAACAAGTTATTGAATAAGAATCGTCTCTTTTCTTCACATAGAATCATTGAATCACCAAGGCTGGAAAAGACCTCTGAGATCATTTGTACTCCAACCATCTGCCTACCACCAATATTTCCCCACTAAACCATGTCCCTTAGTACAGCGTCTGAATGTTTCTTGAACATGTCCAAGGATGCTGACTTTACTACCTCCCTGGGCAATCCCTTCAAGTACCTGACCACTCTCATGAAGAAGAAACTTTTCTTAATATCCAACCTGAACCTCCTATGGCGCAACTTTAGGCAATTACCTCTTGTACTATTGCTAGTTATCTGGCAGAAAAGGCCAACCTCTACCTGGCAACAATCTCCTTTCAGATAGTTATATAGAGCTATAAGATCTACCCTGACCTTCCTCTTCAGATTAAACAATTTCAATTCTCTCAGTCACTTCCATAAGATTTGTGTTCCAGACCCCTCACATCTTCATTGTTGTTCTCTGAACAAGCTCCAGGGCCTCAATATCTTTCCTAAAGATGAATACATTGCTCAAAGAGCAGTTTCACCAGAGCTGAATACAGGAGGACAACCAGCTCTTTGCTCCTGCTTGCTATCCTATTTCTGATATAAGACAGGATGTCACTGGCCTTTTTGGCTACATGGGCGCGCTGTTGGCTCATGTGCAGCTGAAAATATTAGGTTTTTTAAAAGAGCCGAAGGAAACTCCAACCAAATGAGCCAGGAATCACTGAGACAATAGGGGAGGCAACAGGGAAACTCAAGGGAAGTACTTCAAAGGTATGAAGAACAAGGCCATCTGCCCAGAAAGTGTCTTCATGCCAATACATGCATCTTGGGAAGCAAACAGAAGTGGAAAACATCTGCTACTAGAAAATCATGACAAAATTTGATGTCACTGAAACGTGGTAGAATGATTCCCACATCTGGAGTGTAGCCTTTGCTGGTTACAAGTTGTTCAGAAGGAACAGGTGAAGTAAGAAAGGAGAAGTCATTTCACCCTGCATAAAAGAAGGAATAGAGTTTGAGGAGCTGGCCCTGAAGAATGTCCATGAGCAAGTCAGAAGTTTATGGGTGAGAGTCAGAGACTAAGGCAACAAAGGGAACCTTGTTGTTAATGCCTAGTACAGGTTGCCTGATCAAGTGGAGCCTGTTGATGAAACTGACGTATCAGTTGGTGAATCTCTGATGTAACCTATCTGGACTACAGAAATTTGCAGATGACATCAAGCTGTGCTGTGTGGTTGACATGCCTCAGGGATAGGATGCCATTCAGAGGGGCCTAGACAGGCTCAAGTAGTGGGCCCACATTAACCTAATGAGTTCAACCAATCCAAGTGCCACGTCTTGCACCTGTCATGGCAACCCCCACTACCAATACAAACTGGGGGATGCAAGGATGGAATACAGCTGCGCTGTAAAGGATTTGATAGAACTTGTGGATGGCAAGCTGGACAGGAATTAGCATAGTTCTCTCATAGCTCAGAAAGCCAACCGTATACTGGACTGTATCAAAAGAAACATGGTCAACAGGTCAAGGGAAGTGATCCTGCCTCTCTACTCCATGCTGGTGAGATTTCACCTGGAGGATCGTGTGCAGATGTGGAGACCTCAGTACAGGAGAGACATGGATCTGTTGGAGTTCATCCAGAGGAAGGCCAGAAAAATTATTCAAGGGATAGAGCACCTCTCCTGTGAGAACAGGCTTAGAGAGATTAGACTTTCATCCCGGAGAAGAGATGGCTCCGGAGAGACCTGACAAAGTCCTTTTAGTACCTCAAGGGGGGCTATAAGAAAGAAGGAGTCAGACTCTTTAGCAGGGTTTGTTGTGCTAGGACAAGACAAAGTGATTTCAAACTAAAAGGAGGAAGATTTAGATTAGGTATAAGGAAAAAGTTTTTTTATGACAAGGTAAATGCAGCTTTGGATATTCTATCCCTGAAGACAGTCAAGGTCAGGCTGGATCAGGCTCTGAGCAACCTGATCTAGATATAGATGTCCCTTTTCATTGCAGGGGTTTGGACTAGGTGACATTTATATATACCTTTTAATGCAAAAGATCCTATGACTCCACAAAAAATTTTAAGATACATTTCCAAGAATCCAGTTTTTATTAATATTGTGATAGTAAGTCAGTAAAAGGAAGCACTGGAAAGTTTAGTTACAATTCTATGTTTGTATCAACTTATACACCACCACTTTTTTCTGTTATTTAGAAGAAGTGAAAAACAGCAAGTGTCATTCTCATTCTTCAGAAAAAAAAAAGCTTAAGGAAAAAAAAAACACTTTTCACCATGTATAATGCAACTCTGATGGGATGATATTGTGTCTCAGAATCAGATAAAGAGAAGAAAATTACAATTCTTGGTGAGAATAGCTGACAAATTGTATGAAAGAACTTGTTGAATAAGACAGCTGTAATATTTATATAAGGAAAATGTAAGGAAAAGTTTACTTTTTGTACAGAAGTCAGCTAGAGACATTTCTCCTCTGATAAAGAATGCAATCTTCAGAGCTGTTTCTAAAGAATGATGGTATCTGTATATTTTGGGCAGAAGGTTAGAAGACAGATTACATGAAAAGCATCTTATTTCTGTATTTCTTTACTACAAGATTAATTTCTTCTCAAAGGACATAGAACTTTTTCCTCCATCTGCTATTGTTTACATTCAATACATACTAATGAATGGCCAATATGAAAACAGAAGCATTGCAAATAGTATTCAGCCTTTCTATAAGATCCCATAGAAAGAACATATAGGTAAATATTCTCCATTAGACTATCCTCCAGTAAAATTTGTTTCAATACTATTCAATATTCTGAATTATCTAATAGGCTTCTGGTGAATAAATATTGTTTTCTGAGTGTTGATCAGCTTAGAAATTATAAAAGATAACTATATTTTCATTTTCAATGACACTATTTTTGATTCTGTGTTTTATTTTAGTCTATTTTTGGTAGCTGATAATCTTCCTTGGAAAATCTGACACTCAAATAGACAAATCTTTCTCCTTTCCTTCTATAATGTGTAAGAAACATTACAGTGCAACAAATGCCTCCTGTGGAGCACTAAGATTATCTTAAACTTTTCTTAGAACTCAGCAGTTTCAAATGCACTCAGCGTATTCTAAATAAGGTTGACAGAGAGGAGAAAGGTCTGTAAAGATTATTGGTCTGATGACCTTGTTTACAGTTTGCTTTCACCCCCAAAAGTCTGTGATACATGGTGTTAGTAATACAATATAATATTTTGCCCTTATGCAGCAGTTTTCATCTGAGGTATCAAGTTTACCAACATACAATTCATTTATAACATTGTTCCTGTAAATCTTGCTTGCTCAATTATTTGAGGTAAGCTGAGACACATATCTTCTCTGCATAAACAAAAAATAGAGAACAAAGCATGAAAGATTTGGAGGTATGGGATGAACTCCTGATTATACATTGACTAAATCTGAACTATTCTTTGGAGATATTTGTCCATTCAGTTTATTATGCATGTATATGTCTCCTGGAGGATATTCTGCAACATCCCTGGAAAATCTAATTTACTGATTAACTATACTTTAGATTAGTACACTTAAGAATCAAAACTAGATATCCATTGGAGTGATTGAATTTAGTAAGAACTTCTGTCTTTTTTGACCATGGAAAATAATTATTTCCTCCAATTTTTACAGCTCTTCCCTGTATTTAAAATTTCCTAGGTCTTATTTTGATCTTTTGTTTTCTAAATTTCCAACAATCATTCCTTCTGTTTTCCTGCAGACATTTTCAAATGAAAGCCAGTGGTCTTTCTCAGTATGTTCTTCTTAATTTCACCAAAATCCCGTTTTATGTTGGTTTGGTGTTGTTGGTTTTTTTTTGTTTTTTTTTTTTTTTTTTCGTAGAAGGAAGGTAATCTTTATTTGTTATTGTTCAAATTATTATTAACTGTCCTTTATTTTCTAAAATACACTTTTTTTTTCTGTGTTGTTTTTTTTCTTTTATTGAATTCTTACTGACAACTGAAACTATTTTATTTATGTAGATCTATGAGGCACCTTGTAGTGAATTAATCAGATTCTCTACGGGCACTCTCTAAATTTTTTGTACATATAGTTCGAATCACCTATTTTTTTAACTATCTGATCAAAGTCAGAAGTATTCTCAAGACAAATTCAAACTCATTCAACATTTCTGCCTTTTTGTGTAATAACCACCAATATCTTTGCCTCTTTATAGTTAAACAAGATGCCTGTTTTGCTGATTTTCTTCTTCTAATACAGTAACAGAATCTAACAGAATATTTTTCTGATTCTCTTGTTATACCCTTGTTTTGAGGTTCCTCATTTTTGTCTCTTTTTTATTCTGCCCCAATAGATTCAAATGTTCACTCCTAGCCTTACTTCATTATTTAGCATTTCTATTCATTTAGTCTTTAATAACACTGTCCACCATTTACTTTCTGGGAATTTTCTGAGTTTAATGTCAGCCAGAGCCTATCTCTTACTCCAGTTGATTTCATTGCAGTTCCAGTTATTCCTCTTCCCTGCAATTCTTTATCATATGATTCTATAGTTCAAATGCAAGTTACTTTCAAATTTTCAAAATTTCTCCACAGTGACTATCACATTCTATGAAAATCTTATTTTAATCTCCATTACACTTTTCAATGTATTCATTAATGCATTGTGAACCACAAATACACAGTGTGGTTATGTCTACATACCATCCCAAAAACATCTAAGATATTTTTGCTAGCTGAATAGATCTTCAGTCCCCAGTGAGCATGAATGAGTTGTGTAAGTAAAAGAAATGATGTTTCTCTTTCTCCAGTTTATATGACACTTAATCTTGTGCTGCATTATAAAGGTGTAAGTGTATGAGCATTACTAACTGCCACCTGATGCAGAATTCAACTGCTGAAACATAAACAATCTGATATTATTTCTGGTGTCCTAACCTGCTGACCTTCAACTACTACCTAAAAATGACAGCGTAGGTCTGACATCATGTCTACTGGCCCCATAGAGCTATCTCATTTATAGCCAGTACCAGATTTAGATGAGTTAGAAAATTAATTTATCCCCAAAACAAAACAAGGTAAGTCTCTCCATTAATCTTCATCATGACAACTAAGTTTGAGTGTTGATTATGTATTAAAGATTCTAGTTCTTCCTTGAGCTGTCTCATCCTTTCATAATGAAAAATAAACAAAAAACACTGGCAGCAAATTTGCTGACTATCCCTTCTCCTCCTTGCCTGCATAATCAATATCATTACTCCTCTTGGCTACTAGATCTTTGTCTAGATTTTAGCTGTTTTTATTCTGGTATTTCTTTGTCTGAGAAAATCTATTATCTTCTTAAATAATAGATTGTGAACATCTGTATTTCTTAGTGGCATAACAGAAAGAGGGAATGACAAGTGTTAGATGAGTGTTAGATAGTATTCAATCTATTATCATTCTAAGATCATGTATGTTCATAGAATATTAACAAGTAGTGAATTTACAACAGTTACCAATGCTAAAGTCAGTATGTAAGTCTATGAAATTCAAAGGTATAGTCATATAGATGTCTAGTGTAATATAGATCACCATGTAAGCCTCCTAGATTTCACTACCATTGTCATCTTTGGCTGCTGATGTTGATGGAGACTTCCAAACTAGTTACCTATATAGTGCACAGAATTTTCTTTTCACTGATGAAGTGCTCTGATTTCCCAGTGCTTCTCAGATTGGCTTCTTGATCTGGTTGTTCTCCAGCCCACTTCTTCAGAAAACCTATCACTGAGCACAGTATATGATAGATTTTTTTTTTTAATTCCAAGGATTTGCTTAAATGAAAATGTAGGCTGTAGTGCTTAAAAATGCAGACAGAATCCAGACTGAAGCAGTAAGGCTTAGGCATAACCCTCAGAAATACAGGGTGGATGGGGCTTTGAGCGACCTGGTCTAGAGGGAGATATCCCTGCCTATAGAAGGAAGGTTGGAAGAAGATGATCTTAAAGGTCCCTTCCAACCCAAATCATTCTATGATTCTATGATTCTGTGATTCTGTGATTGAATAGGAACAAGTGCCTGATGTTATAAACACACTGAAGCCTCCTGCTAAGAATTCCATTCCTCAAATGGAATTCTTAAATTTATGCTAATGCATTCACTTCTGATTTTAAACTCTTGTTTGGGTCACATCTCCTCTGTCACAGAGAGCAATATCTTCTGCAGTCGGCATTTAGTTTCACATAAACAAACTCAAACTAGTTAGATGTATGCCATTTTAGGGATCAGGAACAGTTTAGCTGTCAGATGAAGCGGGATCATAGATTAGTTTTCTACTTTGGTGGTACGTTAAAAAATAGAAAAGGTTGTCCTTAGATATTAGCAGTTAATTAAAGGATAATGCATTTTATGCAAGTGATGCAAAGGGAATACACAATTTTGCTCAGCTTATAAAAAACTTGTTCTATTTTCCAGTGAAGGAAATATATTCTTCTCTGTTGTTTATTTGGGGGAGATAGTTATCATTTCTGTTAGAAAGAAAATAGTCTCTTTTGGGTGTTAATAACTTTTTTTACATGTTTTTTAACTTTGAATTAATTGAGTATATTTATTGACAGGTACATGCTTCAAAAAATATTCTCTAAAAATATTTAGCATTTAAGTTTCTTATCCTCTTTATGCTTGGAGTTGCTATATATCAATATGTGATATATTGGGCCAAGCTTAAAATATCTTGCTGCTAATAAAGCAGAAAAGCTGTGAAAATACAAATTTTATAAGTTCAGTTCCCTTTCACGATTGTGTTGAATAAATGTAATCCAACTGAGAGGAAACACAGGCCGATAAAGTTTCGAACAGTGAGGTAGTATTTCCTGCAAAATTGTAACTATTCATAAATGCATCAGAAACATGACAATTGGATTTCCTCGCCATAATTCAGAGAAAAAAATATGAGGGCTGCTCGTATTATGATGGCCCATAATGTCAGAGGCAGTAAGGACTGAACCTTTCCACCAATATTCAGTTATATGTTGTTGATGTGGTGAGATAAATGGTATCAGAGGGGCAGTCTGACAAAATGACATGACATGGAAGTGTGCATGAAACAAATGTGTGAAATTAAATTTCTCCATGTGGAAAAATTGGCACCCACTGACATTCATCAATGCTTGCTGAGGTCAGTGATGTGGTGGGTGGTGAATTTTAGCTGTGAGCCACTGGGTCACCTCTGCTGGTACAAATTTTTATGAATGCAGCACACAATCTTCTTCGTTGCTGTAGAAAATGGATAGCTAAAGGTGGTGACTATGCTGGAAACTAATGATTTGTATCAAAGAATTTGCTCCATCAAATAGTGTTATTAAGTACTCTGTATTTATTTTAGTTTCCATGGAAATAAAGAGGAGGCATTATTTTCAGAGCATATGTACAAGTAGTCCTAGTCCTCTGTGTGTTAATTTGAAAATATTAATGCAGAAGGATCCTTTTCTGCATTTACTACATATTTAACTTGGTGTTTGCCTCATTTTTTTTTTCTGGAATTCTTAATGTACTTCATTTCCAGCATACCACCCTGCAAGGATCTCATATGCACACAGTATGACAGATGTCCTTAAAGATGCATGATCATTCCAGACTCTTTTCATTAAAATTTTAATAATATATCCTTGTAATTATAACTTAAATTATCCTCATATGACCATCATGTAACTAGAGGACCATACACTGTGATACTTATATATAAGTACCTATATCTTTAAGTGTCTAAGTCTATAACCCATTAGACTTAAAAGTATCTATACCTTCACCCCCATCAAAATTAGGTTTAACAAAAAGATCAATATATGAATTTTCTAGAGAGTATCAGGAAACATAACACTAGAGCAACAATCCCTATTTTTTATATATATATATATATATTTTAAATTTTTTTTGTATGTTCTAAGGATGTTTATAGCAGATTACATAAACTCTGGTAGTAAATTAAAAATCAAGATATTTCCCTGTGCATAGTTTTCTCTTGCAATCCAAATCTGATGTGTGTCTGTACTACAGATTTCCTTGGGTTGAAAGGGATATTAAAAATCACCTAATTAATTCCTGACCACTTGATATGAGTAGGGTTGCTTACCAAAAGATTGGGTTCCCAGGGCCTCGTGCATACTGGCCTCAGGCAATCCCTAGGATGGGACATCTACAGTTTCTCTGGGCAACTTGTTCCAGTGCATCACAATTCTCTGAGTAAGGAATTTTATCATAAAATTTAAACTAAATCCCCCTTCTTTCAATATAAAACTATTCCCTATTCTCCTATGAAGACAATCTGAGAAAAATGGGCCCTATTCCTTTTGGAGAAAAAAAGGCTCTGGCTCACTGTGGTCTTCCCATGCTTAAGGCAGCTTATTATCAGCAGAGAGTCAGACTTTTCATAATGATAGGATAAGAGAGAATAGTTTTAAGCTAACTTAAAACTATTAAAACTAACTAAAACTAACTTAACTATTAACTATTAAAACTATTAAAACTAACTTAAAACTATTAAAACTATAGAGGGGTCGGTCATATAGAGTAGATGTTACAAGGAAATTTTTTACTGAGGAGGTGATGAGGCAGTGAAACAGATTGTCCAGAGAAACTGTGGATGGCCCATCCCTACAGGTATTCAAGGTCAAGTTGGATGGGGCCCTGGGCAGCCTGATTGAGAGCCTGATTTAGTAGTCAGCAACTCTGCTGATGGCAGGGGATTGGAACTACATCATCATTAAAGTCCTTTCTAATCCAAGCTATTCTATGATTCTATGACTGTCAGATCATGTAACATATTAGTCCCTATCTTGTTTATATATATCCCTTTTGACACTGGAAGTCTGCAATGAGGTTTCCCTTGAGCCTTCCGTTCTCCAGGCAGAACAAGGCAAGGTCCTACAACCTTCTTCACAGGAGAAATGTTCCAGCTCTCTGGTTCTATTCCAACAGATTCATATCTTTTTTGTGCCAGGGGACCAATATCTGCATGCAATACTCCAGGTGTGGCCACACAAGGGCAGAGTAGAGAGTGAGACAATCACCTCCCTTTCTCAGTTGGCCATTCCTCTTCTGATACAGTCCAGGATACAACTGGTCTTCCAGGCAGCAAACATACTACTGGCTCATGTCCAGCTTTTCATCCACAAGAACCCCCAAAACCAACTTCACACATATGCTCTCAAGGAGTCCCAGTCTGTACACATACCTGGAATTGCACTGATCCAAGAACAACACCTTGTTTTAGCACTCAGTCGAGTTAGAGAACTCTCTCAGTTTCTTGTAGCATCAGAATAGTTCTCCTTTATTATGTTCAACATACATCTTATATGCCATTCCACAAACAGTTCCTGTTTCTCTAACAGTTCCTCTAATCAGTTAATTGGCCCTAACTTCTCCCCGAAAACAGTGATAAAGGATGAAAGGTTTCTTAATTGTGACAAGATTAACAGCGCAAACAGAAGAACCTCCTGTTAATCCTTAGACTCTGCTGTTTGTCTTATGTTCCAGTCCCCAAGGCTTCACAGTTGTAGGGTCTATCAAGGAGTTTGATAAGCTCTTTGGAGACTCGTTTGTAGTTACTTCTTCCACCAAATTTAACCTCATTAAATTTGTGTGGGCCAATTTTCAAGCTTGTTCAGGTCCCTCATGGCCTCCCTTCCTTCTATTGCTCCAACTGCACCAGTCAGCTTGGTGTTGCCTGCAAACTTTGTAAGGGAGAAATCAATCCCACTGTCTAGGTCATAGATAGCAATATTAATGAGAATCTATCCCACTACGGATGCCTGGAGGATGCCACTTTTTACTAGCTGTGTCTCTGACTGTGTCTATCTAGCCAATTCTTTATCTAGTCGATAAACCATTTTTCAAATCTATATCTCTCCAGTTTAGAGATAAAGATGAAAAAATGTGGTGTTGGACTATATCAAAGCCCCTAAGAACTCCAGATAGCCAATGTCAGTAGATCTTCTCCACCTACTGATGCCATCAGTGCTCTGTAGAAGGCCACCAGATTGGTCAGGTACCATCTGCTCTTGTACCTCCTTGGTTGCAGAAAAGAAGCATCAACTATTGATTGATTGATTCCTGCTTATACAACTTTAAGTATCTGAAACATGTTCAAAAGTACTTTTGCAGGACTGAAAGTATCCAGTGAATTCTTGGAATGGACTGGGAGTGATTTTAAATTGAAAAAAAATGCAAGAACCAGATCACAATTTATTTAGAGGTAATTCTGAATAATAACCCTGAGAAGCCAATTTAAAATTTGAAAGCAGAGAATAAAATACATAAAATAAGTGAAAGGTATTTAAAACCGTAGACTTCAAGGTTCCAGAAATCGTAAAAGTTAAGAAGCACAGTTAACACAACAAGACAGTGAACTTAAACAAGCCTGACAACTTAACTGTAAAGAAAGTAATCAAAAGGAAAAACATAAGAAGCAAGTGACATTAAATAAATAAGAAAATAAATAAAAGACAATATTAAAGTATGGAGGTAAGCTATCCCAACACAAAGGAAAGGCAAGATTAGGCAGCTAGAAACAAATATAGTCAAATGAGAAATTCGTTAATAATCTGAAAAGGAAAAAGCACTCATAGAAATAATGAAAACATTACAAAACCTCCTGTGAAATAACAGAAAAAGCACATACAGCGCAAATCCATAAAACCTAAAAATTGAAGACTAGCAGGGAACACTAACATCTATAACATGTTCTGTAAGCACATTAAAAGTTAAGAAGAAATTTAGGGAAATACCAAGGTACTACTTAACGAAGTGAGCTACTGAATGAGATAGAAGTTTAAACGTACAAAGCCTTTTCTACTTCAGTTCCAAAAAAAAAATAAAATAAAATCATAAACCAGTGCCCCAAAAATTTCAAACAGAAGCAAGTACTGGAGGGAAGTGAACAGAGCAAATATTAGAAAGAGTTGTCTAATCTTGGCAATGCATCAATGAAATTTTTGTTGCTGTCTCAGCTGGAAGAAATCCACTTAACATAAATCTCATAACTTCTGAGACATCCTGTCCATTTAAGTTATGTTTTTTCTTCTTCCCTAAAAGTCTATGGAACATACATGCTCAGAAATAGCCAGGAATTTGGAAAACTAAGATAGAAGAGGTCCCAGAAACTTGAGTAAAGCTGTACTAGCCTAATGAAGTGGATTTATAGCTGTGATCATCAGGCTATGAAACACCATAAGTAACAGTCTTTCTCCTAAAGCAGACTGATTCATAAGCGAGAAAAGTAATCTATTCTTGTGATTATTAAACTTTGGGATATATCACAGAGCATGCTTTGATGGGTAAAATTAAATGTCCAGAGAACTGCTGGACTAAGAGTATTGCCCTGGATCTAATATTTGGGTAGTGAGCATGCTTCATGACTACAAATATTCTACAAGAAAACAAATAGATTTTAGAATACACAAATTTGGATGATTGTTGAAATCTCTGCCTAGAGACAGAATGTAAGGAGAAGACAGCAGTAGTTGATGAGTGTCAAGACATGAACTAATTGAAATTCAAAGACCTGACAGTCTGCACCAAAAAAGTGCTGACAAAGCTTGCCAATGTCTTTGTAAGATGTTATTTCTGAAAAACTGGAAGATTGGAAGGCATCACACACGACTAAAACAAATCAAATGTTCTAGCTTCAAACAAAGCCTGAAAGGTCAGTCTGGGCAACTTCCGGACAGCTAGTCTTAATTTGTTCATTGGGAAAATCATGGAGTGATGTCCTGGTTTCAGCTGAGAAAAAGTTAGTAGAACACTGATGTTTTCATTGTTGAGAGGTGGATGAACACCTGGGGCAAGAACAGTTGCCATTATATTGCAGCAGCAGGGGGCAGGGTGGAGCCAGGAGACCTAGAGCAATGACCTAGGGCAGATACTGGAGCATTTGTTCAATAAGTCTGCAGACACTATTTAACTGAGGTGACCAGCTGATAATCTCAACGGTAAGGATACCTTTCAGATGACCCATAGAGACTGGAGGAATGGAGCAGTTCTGAGGAAAAGACTCTGGAATGGAGGGGAATATCTGTCGTGCCCTAGAAGATCCTGTACTGTATAGGCATAGCCAACAGAGGAAAGGTACAAATTCTATCCAGAAGTCACAGAAAAATATAACTGGAAAATAGATAGAAAGGTTGTAATTTTTATTACTGAACTGACTTCAAAACATACACTAATGCAAGTGCACAATATTTGATACAGAAATGTATTAAATAATTTAATTTGTGCTCAAATCATTACAACTATTACAAATGTCAAATAAATTATGGATGAATAAAGATGTACAGATGAAAAAACAATCTGCAAACTCAGGACTCTGATTATCATACTCTTAACTGAGAACAACAGTTTTGAGCACCTGTCACACAGTAGATCATTTGGAATAAGTACTGAAAATTCCATGCCCAAATTCTTTAGGACTGAGAATTTAGATACTGAAAAATTAGGAATAATTTTTGCTGCTGTGAGTAATAAAACACAAAATTCATAAAGTTACTGAGAATTATAGAAATATAATTTATCAGCAAGCTGCAACAATGAAAGAGTCCTTAAGATGTCATCTAGCGTATTCTCCCAATGAAAAACAGGTTAAATTTAGAGCATTCCTGACAAACATTTCTCTAAACTTTTCTTAAAATTCTTCTCTTCCACAAGATTCTTTAACTGATTATGCTGACGCAATATTAAGTTGCTCACTTTTAGCTTAACCTAGGTAATTTTGGCTTCAGTTTAAGACTGCCACTTAAAATCTCAAATTCCACAAGTTGACTTTGAGCTATCAGTGTAGTAAAACCTTTTTTAAAATTTCATGCTTTTGGGAAGCATCAGAAAAGGCAAAGTGGCAGGCAACACTTCTGTATTCATAATATGTAAAAGTAGAGCTATGATCTTATTTAGAAAATAATGTATAATTTCTGTTACCTGCACTAATTAAACTCAAACCATATCGGAGGAATGCAAAAAATGATCACGGTAGTGGAAAAAACATGTTTATGAAAAAGGTTAAAGGATTTGACTTGTTTATATGACAAGTCATTTAAATTGACTAAGCTAAACATTTGGGGCTTTAGAAAATTGAGAAAAAAAAAGAAAAATAGAAAGACAACACTGTTACAAGGCAAAGAGATGCATTAATTACAGATATATTTCCAAGCAGAAAAATGCCTGAAATCATCAAGTAAATTTTCAGATAAGGTTATAAACAAGTTTGTGGGGACAATAAATTTAATTAATCTCTTCAAAACTCTAGAACTGTTTTGATCCTAGAATTAAAAACTTGGAATATGCATCTTTTGATATCAAACTTGAATGCATTCCCAAGTAAATTTGAAATGTAACATTTTTGCCTTGATGATTGTATAAGCTTTATCATAATCATTTTATGCCACTTTCTTGTTTAAAGGATCTCAAAAACTGCAACAGAAAGCAGAAAAGGGAGACTACACATTCATTTCTGATGTGCCAGTGCTCATGCATTAGTGCTTCAAAGTTTCTCCATTTCCTTTCAGTACATTCTGCACATAATTAACCAAATTTCAATGTGGAGTCATAACAAAAAAAAAAAAAACAAAAAACAAACACCTTTTTTTCATTGTTATTTAAAAAAATAATAATAACTTTATTATTATTATTTGTATTGTCTTGCCAAAAAAAAAAAAAAAAAATCATACTAGAAGGATATTTGGATATATCCAGTAGTACCACATTTTCCAAAGCATTAATGGATATAAATTACTAAAATTCTGTCCTTATACTGGCAGAATCTTAAAAAGAGAAAAAGATAAATAACACAACTGTCAAGGTGCCTATAAGAATTATCCATCAAGGTTAACTTCACATGTCAGTATATATATAACTGTTATATAAGAATATACACTTAATGTAAGAGACACTCATTTCAAAGTAGTAGATAACTCTCACAATGGGTGGCTTGAGGATAGATTACCAGGCATTGAGGAAAATTAATTCTAATCATTAATCTTTCCAACAAGCACGCAACATTTGTGTTTTCTATTCACAGTAAGCAAGAAAAGGTTATATGACTGAAGAAAATAAATTCAGAATAGTATAGGAATTAGAACTGGAATTATTAGAATTGGAATTAAAATTAAACATTACAATTAGAATAGTTAAATTAAAAGGGATATACAAAAATCATTGAGTTTAACTGCTAAGACACTTCAGGGTTAAAAATGGTCAAAGCATACTGCTGAGGGCATTATCCAAATGCCTCTTGAACACTGACAGACATAGGACATCAACATGCCTCTAGGAAGCCTGTTCCAGTGTCTAATTTTTTTTCTTTGCTGCCTTCCTCTGGCTGCAGTCAGGTATATTAATATCTTTTTTGTATTTTGGAGCTCAGAACTGCACACAATACTACAGGTGTGGCTAAATACAATGGCATAATCACCTCTTTTCATTGGCTGGCTGATTTGTGTTTAATTCACCCCAGAATACTGCTGTCTTGGCTGGCAGGGCACACTGTTGACTTGTGTTGAGTCTACTGTCAACCAGAACCTTCAGATCCTTCCATGCAAGGCTGCTCTCCAGCCACTCATCTCCCAGTCTGTGCTTTTGTCCAGCATTACTTCGTCTCAGGCATAGACTCTGACTTTGTCCTTGAAAATTTGAAAGGGATCTCTAAAGGTCACTTGCTTCATCCCTCCCTGCTCAAGCAGGACACATAGAGTAGGTTGTCCAGGACCAGGTCCGGATGGCTTTTGAAGATCTCCAAGATGGGAGACTTTGCAGCCCCTCTCAGCCACCTATTCTAGTACTCAGTCACCTTCACAGTAAATAAATGTTTCTTGATGCTTATTCATAAGCTTTTGTGCCTCAGTCTTTGTTCATCACCTCCCACCATGGCACTGGACATCACTGAAGATAGCCTGACTCCAGCCTCCTTGCACCTTCCCTTCAAATGCTCAGTTTGGTGTTTGTTAAGACTCCTAGGTTCTATTTTGCAGAACTGTTTTCCAGCTAGATAGTCCCAATGTGTTTGTGCCTGGTGTTGTTCCTTCACAGGTGACATTATGCTAGCCAGGGTCAAATCACACTGAGCTTTGACTTTTCTTGTTTTCTTCCTACCTACAAATATAAATTGTAGCTCTGTAGTTTCCTTGTGACCTTCCAGAGGTCATATATTATCTTACTCTGACCAAGTTCCAGTTGTCTGTCCCACTTGCTTGATTTGCAGTGAAATGTGATTGCTTGTTCCTGTGCTTTCAAAAGTTAGTTCTTAAAATGTAACTGCCTCTCATGGGCTTCTAAAACTTCCAAAGCAAATTGCCAGGGGACACAGCTAACTAGCTCCTTGAGTAGGTTAAAATTTTCTCTCTTAAAATCCAAAGTAGAAACTTAGCTGACTTTTTTTTCCATACTCCAAAATCTTTTGAGCTTAACTATTTCACAATCACTGTGTCCAAGACAGACACAGTGTACAGACAGTGGACAGACACAGACACCAGTAAGGCTTTCCCTATTCTCAGACAACAGATCTAGGAGGACATTTTTCCTAGTTGGCTCACTAATTGCTTATGACAAGACATTTTCTAAGCATGCTTTAAGAATTTCCCAGTCAGTGTTGAGTGATATTTCCAGTTTTCTGGGAAGTCAAAATTTTCCATAAGGATGAGGGCAACTGATTGAGTTTTTTTATAACTGCCTATGGGATAGCTTCAGGGTGCTGGCATTCTGTGTGGGCAGTCAATAGTAGACACCTATAGTATCTGCTTTGCTACTCTCTTTATCCTTCTCCAGATGATCTCTATATCATCATCCCTAACATTAAGAGCTGTAAATTCTAATCTCTGTCTTATGTACAATCAATATCTACACATTGCCTGCCTTGTCAGTCTCTCCTGAATAGCTGATAACCCTCTGTCCCAGCACTCCAGCCATGGAATTTATCAAGTCTTACTAACAACTGTGATATAGCCCTGGGTAAAGACTGAAGCTTGCAGTTCATCTTGTTTATTAATCGTACTGTGCATGTTGGTATACAAGCTCTTCTTATGTGCTCTTGAACAAGCAGTGCTCCCTGGAGTGGCATACATGCTCAAATTAGCCTCGCCACCCTCAAACAGTGCTGTATCACCCCTAATAATATATTCTGCCCCTGTTGATCCCAGTTTGAAGCTCTCTCAATCAATGTTTTCAAGTGTTATGTATTATATGTATAAATTCTGTATGCCAGAATTTATCTAAGGCAAGTAAGTTTAATAGTACCTCTTTTAAATCTCATTTTAACAGGTATAAAAACCATCAAAATCAAGTCAGATCTCAAAAGCGTGACCTGGGCTTACAGAATTATGACAGTGCTTCTCTCATGAAATCTTACAGGTCTTTCAGGATATAGTATGTGCCAGATGTTAAAATTTATCCTAGATTCTCTGGAGTGAAAAAAGCAATTATACTTTATCCTTCATCTCTCCTGTTCCAGAATCTAATTATCAGTTTACAAAAATGTTTGTGGTGTAAATGTTACAGGTACTACTTTTGGAAAAAGTTTTGATTGCAAAAAAAAGTTGTGGGGTTTTTTTTTGTTGTTGTTGTTTTGTGGATTTTTTTTTTTTCAGAAATGTAAGATTTCTTTGATACATACAAATATAGGCATAGATGGTAGAAGGAGTAGAATACAAAACTACTATTTTACTTATGTTTCTGACTTATTAGCCCCAGAGTTTGCTAGAGTTCTAGTGTTCTTCTATTACAAATCTCCCCAAAGCCTTTGTTTCACAATTATGTCTGTACCTAACTTCTTTGAATAAATTCTTCCCACTAGCAAAATTATGATGATGAAAACAGGTATTAAATTCTTGCATATTCTGGTTTGAATTAGATTTCTTCAAAATGTGGTCATTCTCTCAAAAGTGTAGTATAGTCTGCAGGCCAAAAGACAGAATACAGTGCATCTTCAGAAGCAATGTGGCTTCTGATTACAGTTTAAAAAGTGACGTATTTGCATCATGTCTTCCAAGAGGTTAAGAGCTTATGAGTTACAAAATGGAACTTGAGAAAACAGAAAACTTAAGAAAACATTACTCTCTTTATAACAAATTAGTATCTTAGAGCTATATTTTGATTCTTCAAGATGTGCATTTCTTTTACAGTGTAGATATGTGTTTACAATCACAATTTTATGTGTCAAATGTGTCATGAATAACTAGCACTAAAAAATCAATAATACTACATATACATGAAAAATTATTTTCAGTAATAAGAAATGAAATAATAAGTGACAGATATGAAGGAGAAAAAACAAGTAAACAAAAAAAAAACCAAATAATTTTCCTACTGGTTTCAAAATAGCATAATTGATTTTGAACACACAAACCAGAGCTTTTTATAGAACTTTCATTCTACAAAACACCTATCTGGAAGGTAGCATGCAGAGCACAGTCATTATTGAAGAATGTTTTTACTTTTTTTATTTCTCTGTCCTTCTGTATATGTTTTCTAACAAACTGTCAGATGCAAATCCATTTTCAAACTATTCATATAGATACAATGGTTTTTTCATTTAAGAAACAGTCAATTTAAACAATTTCAGACAAATACACAATTGATGTGCCATTCACTTTGCTCAGTTCATTTGAGAATAGGTTCCATTTATATGCAGTCTCATAAACTATTGCTAAATAATTAGCTTACAAATTATCGAATTAAGTCTATTCCCATTTCTCACTACTTCTATTTCTACTTGTCTGAAGGATTCTACTTAAGAATTTCACCAAATCTTGTTCACACACAGCTACTCTAAGTTCCACTTCTCTTTCTTTCTTCATCTTTGCCTTTGGACTCCCCTCTGCCCTGTCCAGAGTTTCACATTGGTCTTATTAGTATTTGCTTGATAATAATTTCCTATTAACTACAGTTCATACAGTACATTGCACTATTAGTAAGTTGCATATCTTCTCACCATTTTTAATTTCCCTTTCACTTTTTCCTACATGACTGCAGATATAATTTTTGGGTACCACTTGACTATCATACACTAAAATCTACTAAGTACTGGTTAGTTAATCGCAGTGTGTCTCAGGTAATATGTCGATTTATCCTATCTTATCACTGTAACCTTCACGTGGGCTCATTACCACCAATTAGTCCCTAGGGTTTTTTCTACTGCCTACTAGATACTGTTCTAGCACTCTGAATTATGAATCCTATATACAGTCATCCAAACAAGGATGATCTTGTTCCAGGCTAAACAAGATCAGATGGCATCTCCACCTGAAGCAAATGCTCCAGTCCCTAACCACCTTGGTGGCCCTTTGCTATGGAAAATAGTACAGAAAACTAGGCATGTTTATTTGACATACTGTCAGACAACTGTTTAGGAGAGAAGAATAATCATTCCCCTCAATATACTTGATGCATTTCTTTAAGGCAGTCTAGGATGATGTTAGCCTTCATGTTTGAGAAGACACACTGTAGACTCAAATTCATTTTGTCATCCACTGAACATTCATACATTTTTTAGCATTGCTGCTCCCATGTCCCCATCCCAAACACTGCATTCCAGGTGCCAAACTTACCTTTGCTGAAGTTCAAGTTTTCCCCAAAGGTTGGATCATTTCTTCAGCATGATTAATTACCTTTGAATGGGAAGCCTGTCTTTATCACTTTTGTTTCTCAATGCAGTGCCATCTGAAAACTTGATGAGAATCTGTGTATTTTGAGTCTCATTAGGTCCTTCATAAATATATTGTACAGGATAAGCTTCAAGACTCCCGAGGAAATCATAAATGACCTTCAGACTTCAGAGTATGAATTGTGAACTTCACTTGGAATATGTAAGTAAGTTGTTCATCTGCCCAGTAGTTCACCAATCCAGATTGAAAAATCCCAAACTGGACACAAAAGGACTATTGCAGATCATGGTATACGACTTAAAAACATCAGTGCAGGAGACATTTATTGCTCTTTGCTTATACATAATCACCTTAGTTAAATTTTGAGGTTTTTATATCAAAGTGAACCTCAGCCTTCATATTTGTCACACTGTAACTTGTGTGTAAAAGTTTGCCTTTACAAAAAGCCCAAAAACCCCAAAACCTGCTAGTTTGAAAGAAAGTCATTCTCATTCTCAACAGCTGTTACTAATGTTACTTTTTCTTTTCAAGACTGACTGCATAATCCACCTACTCATCTATCTGAAATTTCAATCAGACTTCAGAAAAAATCGTACAGAGTCAAAAGTAACCTTAATGTAGTAAGAGTTCTTCATAATGTAAATTGTCTAAACCTAGAGGTTAAAAACTAAATTTTAAGCAGTGGGCCAAATTAATCTTTAATGTAATTTCACTGATGTCAGTATGCATAACATCATCTATTAATTTGACCTAATTTATTAGGAAGACTTTGGGCAGATTCTAAACGTTATTGGGTTTGCATTTTGTATAAAATACATTATGTATGACCATGAAGCTGAGAGATTATCTTGTGGCTGAAGTTATTTGGTAAAAAACTGCACATTTAAAATTATTTAACTCATCATGACCTCATAACAGCAGAGTATTTAAGCCTGCTTAAATATTTGATTCCAGTGATGGCAGTGATTGTTTGGAATTTGTATAGTCACTTGTTTTGAATCACATGCTGACAGAGCAGTTAAGGCTGGAAGCAATCTCTTGGAGGTCACGTGGTCCACATCCTTCTCCAAGTGGGGACAATAAAGCAAGTTTGCCAAAGACCATGTCCAGGCAGTTTTTGAAAATCTCCAAGAAGGGGGTCTCCGCAACCACTCTGAGCAAGACTCCACACCTTCTCTAGGCAAAATCTACCTTCATTAACAAGAAAAGAAATAACGCTAATCTAAAAAGATGAAATTCTTCAAAATGTATTCACTTCTCACAAATATATATTCTCTCCACGGATGTTGGCATGGTTTTAGTGACAAAAAACTGTGAGCTAAATAGATACCAAATATCTTCTGTCATTTCTCCATTGCTGAAGTGATGTGCACCACCTTTTGGATAGAAAAGGGGTGAATCTTCCAGATTTCCTGGAACCCAGAAAAATCATCAGCTCTGATGACTACATCATGATGCTGACTAAGCTGAAGGTTCAAACATCCAGAGTCAGGCCAGAGAAGAAGACAATCCTTCTTTTGCAACACAATAATGTCAAGCTGGAAAACAGTGGAGCACATTGCCCATCTTGGCTGGACTCTCCTACCACACCCACTGTATATTCTGAATTTGGTGCCTTCTGGGTTCCATCTATTTGGGATGAAGGGCAGACTATGTGGGAAATATTTTCCTAGCAACAATGCTGTCACAACATCTGTGAAACAGTGGGCCACCTCTGCTGGCGTACATTTTTACAAGTGTGGCTTTCATACTCTTATTCATCATTGGAAAAAACATATGGTGACTATGTTGAAAAAGAACATTTCATATCTGAAAATTTGTTCTATCAAATAGTGTTATTGCGCTCTTTTTATATGTTTTAGTTTCTATGGAAATAAATAGGGGCATTACTTACCAAGTAATGGTACCATTAGTCTAAAAAATGAAACGTTACTCTAAAAAATAAATAGGTATTCTTCATGAATCAGTTTTAAGAAGTGTCTTGTCCCCAGTGTACATCTTTAAAAAAAGCTTTATGCCAATGTAAATGTTGGCAGTCTGTATTTGCTGTTTTTTTTGTTTGTTTGTTTTGTTTCTATTTTCTTCTATTTTCTTCAGCACAATGAGTTTTTCTGCTAATTTAAAAAATGAAGAAGTCATGCCCCATTACATGTTCCATCTCTTATGTTAACAAAATTAAAATTTGAGTCCATAAAATTGTACCCAGTTGATACTGTCATTCATGCCACAGGAAAGAAAATGAGAAAATACGTACTTCTTGACTTGTTTTCTTCCTATAAGGAAATACGTTGAAAATATGTGTTTGTTTAAGATCATATATTCTCATTAGAATAGATAATTTTAACTAAAATATGCCAGTTATTTTCGTAATGATAGTCTAGGTTCATAAGTACATGATCTGATATTGGCCAGATTCAACAAGATTAATCAGTCTGCTAAGCTCAAAATATAGACTTCATTTTAAAAATATATTAGTCATGTGATATTGTGAAAAGCCTATTCATGAGAACACATGCAGAAAATTTAACTTGTGGTAATGCATCTATTAAAGAGGCAGTGAGAAATGACAATTGCTTGAGACTTGAATTCTAAAATCATGATTGCATGCTTCCTGCTATGGTGACCGAAGACTTGTGAAGTGAGCTGCAGTCCTTGAACTGAATTAATCAGTGTGGGAACACCATTTGCTGTAGGCAAAGATTGCCTGTGTTCAGAAGAGACATGATGCTATATTCAGTGCTTCAATATTTTGACATAATTAGACAGAAAAATAGATGAGGGTAGGGACAGGAGATTTTTATCATAAAACACGATATGCTTACTAAATCAAGAAAGTCTCAAAGTAAAATTCTTTTCTCCCCCTTGGCCATCAAGGTAATACGAAGCAAAACCTTTACAAAGGTCATGGTATATTCTCTGTGACTGGGAATTTTGGTAAGGTCTACGTTAAAATAGGAAACAACATTTTGGCATGTGTTCTGGGTGCAAGTGTGAGCATTACAATCATTTTCCTATTATTCATGTTACTCTTTAAGATGTTTTCAAGATCATAAAATAACACATTTATGACATGAAAGATTGTTAAAAATGGGACTGAGAATTACACCGAATCTGACATTTGTGTAAATATAGAAAAGTGTATCAGAATTCCACAGCAATGCCAGCAGCAGAAAAAATAGCTATAAACTCAAATGGAAACATCACTGTAAATTTTTAAATACTTTCAAATATTTTCTATTCAATAGAGATATGTAGATTTTCAGCGCTTTAGTAGTCTGCGAGGTGACAAATCAGAAATGACATAATGTTGTCACTGAGAAGCAAGAAATTAGTGGAATATCAGAAAAAAAAAGCAGTCTGATATCAAAGGTCTCAGGCAGGATGGAACTGAAATTGAATGCCCTTTTGTGACTCCACCCTAAAAATGCAAAGAGATTTTGCTTTAAACTGAAGTATTGGTCTCCCAGAAGGAGCAGTGGGTTTTGAAAACAGGTCTAGGAACTAGTCTGGATTTGGACTTGGGCAATTTAAATGTAAAAAAAATTCAAGAACCTGAATCATTTCCCTGGCCTGAAGATAACAATGATGTGATGAGTTTACATATCTGTTGCAAGATTCAGTGTTGGTTTTCCATATACATATGCTATTCTTTTACTGCTACTAATTTTAACATAAGACTGAAATAGTCCATCAGAGAGAAAATCTGGGTTAGTATATGAATGTATGTTTTCTTCTTGGAAGAGTTAGTTATTTAGAGTCATCAAACAATAACTCTTATCAAGAAATATAAAATATCATTTTATAAAAAGATCAAGTAATACGCTCCGAGCAGCAACAAAATTAGACAACCTTTTAGGCCATTAAGAAAATTTCCATTTCAAGACAGTTGAAAGAATAATAAGTATTCCATGAAGAAAATCAGAATGTATTTTCAGCTTTCCATTTGACTAGTGTGGGGATACTTCCCTCTCCAGAGTAACAGAGATAAAAGCATTACATATTGAACCTGCTAGTTCCTTAAAATTGTTTTCATTCTTCTGTTTAACTTGTTCTACAAGCATTGTGAATTTCAGAGTGAATATAAAAATGTAGGAATTAAGACGTGAAAGGCTTTGGTGACCTAATATTATATCTCTGAAAATCTAATAAAAATACTTATTATCCTATTTATTATTGTTGTTGTTATAAATTTATCAGAGGTGGGAATAATTCATTTGCAAGATTCGAAAGTAACTGCAATCTTTCAACTTCAATATTCTGTTTATCATCAGGGAAGTTAAAAACTGTCACTGAAACATCTTAGAATTATGATTTGCAGTGTGAACCTTATGATATGGGAGGTGATGTGGAGGAAATCCAGAAGGTTCACCCCTTTTCTGTCCCAAAAGATGGTGCACATCACTTTACTCGCTTAGGGCTGCATCTTCAATTTTTTTCTTCAGTGGAGAATTCACATGTCACCACTCTAAGAATTGCTGTTTTGACCCAAGCTTGCAGGGCTGACCTCATGTTTGGTCTCTGGTAAGAATACAAGCCAGGAAAACATCTCCTTCAGCTTCATATTGGTTCAATAGGTCCTGACAAAATGAGATGTGGTGTTCTTTCTGTTCCTGTGTGATCAATCATGGGATCCACCTGGCACAAACTCTGCAATATTCTAACACTGCCACTGTTTTTCCAAAACTCTGAAGTTGAATTTTAGCTCTCCATGTAGTTCCGTGCTTGTAATCATTTGATTTGCACAGATGAGCTCATCAAGACGCTCTTCACTTCATGGTATAACAGCTGTGCATGGCCACCCAGAACTTGGTTTATCTTTCATGTTGATGTTGCCACTGCTGAAACACACCACCCACCATTTCACTGTGCTCACATCCATTGTTCTGGATTGGTCTACATAAACATTCAGAAAATGCCAACAAATATTAGTGGATTCCATTTTTTTTCCGCATGGAAGAATTCAATGACACATCTTTGTTTCATCTGTACTTCTCTATCAGATGCCATTTTGTCAGACTGCCACCTCTGCTGCCATATTGGCAACAAATTGTAACTGAAAATTGGTGGGAAGGTTCTACATCTAGTTACATATCAACATCCACCTCTGACATCATGGGTCAGCATAACAAAATGGGGGCACTACTTTTAGAGTAGTCCTTGTACATCTTGAGTCTATAACAAAACAAACTAAAAAAAATCACCATGAAACCCAAAGTCCAAAAAAATCTTCAGTATGGAAACTGCTGGCTGCATTTAACCTGACAATGGATGACTTTTAGAATAACTGTGATGTAATTTTTCTTCTTTTACTTAAAAATGTGTGAATAAAGGACTCTGCAAATCATCTCATTTCAAACTCTTAGTTCTCAATACATACTATTAATATACAACACCATATGCATGCAATTAAGTATTACCTCTGAAGCTAAAATTGGAAGCAATAATGAGTATTTTTGTGCATAATATTCCAGAAAGACACGTTTGCCATTGTTTTGAAAGTAGCTTCACCCCAAAATTGACAGAACACGCATTATAAAACAATAAAACTGGGTGATATTTATCAGAATTTATATTTCCAGTATACTGTATATTTAATTCATTACGTGTTGTACAACATTTTTGAAAACAATTTATACATAATATTGGTTGTTACAGAGTTTACTGCATCAGAACACTCCAAAGGACTCTTCAAAAAATCTAATAGTTGTAAAAGAGATTTTATATATTCAATTTTCTTAAATCTTATGTCATAAATCAAAAGTTGAGGATGGCATAGTCAGAAAGTGAAAATAAGACACTTGCAGTAAATGCTAATGAGAAAAATTTTTAAATGATAAGCTAAGCTCTCCAGAGTCCCAGAGCTCCATGACAACTCTCTGATATTACTGAAGTACATTTTGAGAGTTAACCATATGAACAAAAATGGTTAGGAAAGGAAGATTTGTGCCAAAGAATTTAAAAACATTTTTGTATGCCTAAGTAACGACAAAAAATGATGCAAATCTGAAAGACAGTTTTGTGTCCACTATCTGGAAAAGATCAGAATTGGAAATGGATCTTCAATGAAATGTTAAACTCATGTATCCAGACCCAGGTCTGACCAGAAGATGAACTATTACAATTTCTAAAGTTGGTTCTAACTTCTTCTCAGGTAAAAACATGTTGACACACATATACATAAGAAATGCTTTATGAAAGTTTCTAAATTAAAAAGACACTTCGGTTTTCTACTGGGGATTTCAGACCACAGTAATGTTCCTTGGACATACCTCTAATTGCAGGTTAAAATGTCTAAAATGAATACTTATGCATCATTTTAAGCTTTTACAGAAATCTTTAACTCTATTTATATAAAGCTTCTAGTTCCTTGCAATTCTATTAACGCAAAAAATTACTAGAATGTTAGATCTTGATATATTCTCACTCTTAATGCACTGTAGCATGCTTTATTTCACATATCATGATCACACTGACCTTTTGCATTAGTCTGTAACACTGTCTAATGGCGTTAACAGTCTTAGTGTTCCATTTGCTGGAGTCTGACCTCAGAATCGCTCTGGATATCTGATACTATACAATTTCAGAAGTAGGCCAGACTGGAAATATCCACTCATTCTTAAATGAAATTCAAAATGTAAACAAATTTTAATATTATATACAAAAAAAAGCTCTTAAAAGTCAAGGTAGTTAAAATACTTTAAAATTGTGAGGAAATGCATGTGGAGGAATACAATTGAATAAGTTTCTACTGCCTACTTCTAGGTGAAGCTTTGAGATTTAATATAGCCTCTTGTCAAATAAATAACTAAGGCTTATCTAACACAATGAGTTTGTGATTATTTAACAATAAAATAACTAAACAGAGCTAAATTCAGAAACGTTGCCTGAGGTTCAGCACTGAAACTTTAAATTCTTTCCAAATGTTCAATTTCAAGCTCAAATTTAACTACTTAAATTATGGTAGAAATTTGAGCTTCAAAGTGAAACACAGACCTGTCTGCACTACTCTGTAAAAAAAACAAACCCAATAAAATTCTGTGAAGTCATCTTAACTGAAGGATGTTGCCATCACAAAATACTAAGTGCTTAAGCCTCACTCTGATGATGAAATACAGATCTTGTGTTGTACTTGGATAAACAAGTGAAAATCAGAATGCTCTTGCTTTTCAGAAAATTTCCTGGTCTTCAGTGTTCAGACTTTTTCAGAAAATTAGGAAAATAAAGATTGAAAAACTGAAAGCACTGTGTTTTGGGGGAAAGTTATTAATAGACTTTTTCTGTCTTCCACAGGATCTTCTTTTTTTTCTGAAGTGCATCAGTTTGTGAAGCAAAGGCAAATGAATTGCAACATTAATATTTTTACATGCTCTATAAATAAATATATATATATATATTTAAAAATGAGGTAATAACATAAAAGGAGATCACAGTTGTTCTTTCCCCCTCCTTCACTTTTATTAGTGAAGCACTTAAGCATGTCCCTAGCTTTAGTATGTGAGCAGTCCCATCAGAGTTAATAATACTATTCACATGTTTAAAATTAAGCATTTACACAAGTGCTTTGAGACTTAAAGGCTTTAAGAGAAATGTTTTATCAAAACTGAACCTATCTTGGTCTTAAGTGGCACAGAAATAATTTTCCAAGACATCTGTCAGAAGCCAACCTAAGCTGTCATCTTAAAAAAATGCTAATGGCAGGCAAAGTAGTCAGACAGAGGTCATACTGGAAGTCTACTACTATAACCACAGAATATATTTTTTTCTCATTCTCTACAAATTGTCTGACTACAGAAAATTTATTTCTCAAGAAAAAGTGCTGAAGAGGAGAGAATATACAGTTTACCTGGTAAAATGGTAGAGAATAATTGTTGCTTTGTGTAGGACGAGATACGAAATGCTGTGGTTCAAAAACCAGCCATGTAGCATGATGGATTCCTGCCTTGTCAGTGCCTCACTGACACTCTTATAGATTCCTCAGAATCAACATCTATATTAAGAGCTTATTTCTAAAGTAGTTTATTCTATCATTGTGGTATTGTTTATTGGAGCAAATGAAGTAGATATCTGTTAGGAGATTGCAAATCATACATGTGTTTCTTATCTGAGTGAACGATAATCTCAATTAAGTGTGGGGGTCTAATGATACTAAAGCCTAATAAGCAAAGATGATGAGAACTGTGAAATTCGTAATAGAACAGAAATTTTTTTTCTGCTGTAACACAGAAAAGATGGTTTTAATTTTGATGGAATCTCAATGCCTGCATATTGTACCCATCCTCTATGAAATTCCCTTAGATAAAGCAATATTTTTTGCAACATAATTATCATCTGAACAGTATAATATGCATTTACATGAATAAATAAGCATATTATTATTAAACCAAATATTAAGAAATCCTTTATGTTAATATTAATAAATATTAAGAAGTCTTAATGAAGTCTTTTCACTGTTCCAATATACTGAATGTTCAAGATGGTCTCCTCAAAGAATGCCAGACCTATAATCTATATGTACTTATTCCACAGCACCACTCTAGGTATAAAACCCTTTGGGAAAACAAACAAACAAACAGACAAACAAACAAAAACAACAAAGAAAACATTAACTTTGAGGATTTGAACAGCCAATGAGTTAGTTAACTATAATAACATGGAAATGTTGGCCATCACATATTTAATGGAATTACAAATTACAAATTACAAAGTCCAACTCATTTCTAAGTTGTTTTTTTTTTTTTCATGGGAGTTTGCCATATTGCAAATCATAATGCATGATCATTATTTTCTCATGCTTACCCTAAACAATTTTAGGTTAAAAAATCCTTCTCCTTTTTTACATGGAGACATCTTACACATCAAGGTTCCAACATCCCACTCATGGATCTATTTATATATAGAATGGACTCCTGTTTCAATTTTATCATAGAATCTCTAAATCAGGGGTTCCAATAAAATGTCTGTGTTGGATAAATGATTGGCAGCTATTTATTTTTTTTGTGTGTATATTTTATTGATGTTGTTTGTTTTTAAACTGGAGATATATAAACATATCCTCTTCACAATAACTCTGAATTAGTGAAATTTCAAACTACAAGGAAAACTAGCAAAGATATTTAAATGGAGTAGATTCACTAATACTCCACTAAGTCAGAAAAGTCCACTGAGATAACTGTTTTGAAACAGCTCAGACACCATATGTTGATATTTGAGATTCAATAATTCTGGAGTTTTAAGCTTTGAAAACTGTAGTGAATAGTTATTGTATTATATATAGTTTATTCAAGGACAAGTTAACTTGAGAAAATGATGTTGCTTTTATCATGTTATCAAGAATATATTATGTGTTATTTAATTAGCACTTTACCACTGCAGCCAAGCAATTTCGTATGAGTTTAAATTACTTGGTGTTTCTTTCCAACTCAGTAGGAAAAAGAGAGGAAAACGTGATGTTTCTTTTTTCCTTTCTACTACTTTTTGAACTTCAGAGACCAGTAACCAAAAACAACTACTGAAACATGAGCTTTCCTTAACAGTTTGAATAAAAATCATTTAAATTATTCTAAATCCCAAACTGCCTAAAATTTAACGCTCATAAGCAATCAAGTATGCAAAATAAAAAAGAAGATATCATTCACATATCTAATTCATCTTCTTTACTTACTGGCATTTCACTACACTTATCTTCTCCCTCCTTCTGTTTCTTTATGTTTTTGATACAGGCATACAAAGAGAAAAATATATCCAAGTTACCAACTAGCGTCAAGGCAACTGAAAGAAACAGAACAAATTAGGTACTAATTCAGTGGTACCGTGTTGCTTCAGAATAATATGAAACTTCAATTACTCTAATAGCACTAGTTTAAAAGACATGTCAATTAACCTTCAAACAACAGTAAAATTGACAAAAAATAAAATAAGCAATAAATATTTTGGCAATACATTATTATTCTACCACTTACCTCTGCAATCTCTTTTGTTTCATCCTCACCTATAATCATGTCTTTAAAAATTGAGATTACAATAAATGTAAAGTTAAAAAAAGTGAAATAAATATATTGTCTGTAGGAAAATATAATACTGTCAAGGAAAAAATATTACATTAAATTGATAATCATTCAGACATTGTATTTAATACATGTGAGGAGAAGATCAAGAGAGGAAAAAACAATCTAGTTAGCTATATTTTCTTCTATATGCATTTGAAATTTTGTGATGAGGTTCTCTAAAGCTAAAACAGTGTCAATTTACCAGGTCCCAAAAATGCATCTGTTCCTATCCTTCAATGAGATGTAATCGTTATTCAAAAGATAGGGGAGGAAAGTTATCTTTAAAGTATTTCTCCTTCCTTTTAGTTTGAATTTCAACCTGTCCTTTACTTTGGAAATTAAAAGAAATGAAAGCACATTCTCTTCATTTTCATCAAAATATAAGTTCTTTGATCTAGTTCTACATTTTATTGTTTTATTTTTTTATTTTTAATTCTACTTCAGAGGTGTTGAAATTGATGTTCTATGCACCGTTGTAATGAGGAAGAAATTTAAGCTACCATGAAATCCTGAGGTTTCATATATTCCTTTTGAGTAATACATACTGCCTGAAAATGAAAATGCATAAGTCACAAGTCATAGAATATCCTGAGTTGTAAGGGACCCACAAGGATCATTGGGTCCAACTCCTGACTCCACACAGGACCACTCCAAATTCAAACTCTGTATCTGAGAGTATTGCCCAAGCACTTCATCTACCACATCTCCCATTTTCAAATATGGCCATGGATATATAGATGCATATCCACATTTAGGGTAGCAGATTTTGTTTTCTGAGCACAAGCATAAAAGCTGGAGTTATTTCAACAGATTGGTTTTTCTTGCAGTACAGTTTATCAGACAATTATAAGTGATATTTATACTGATGGAAGTAGCCACAATATGTTTCTGAAGAAAATGTATAAAATACCTTTTTTCTTTCTCTAATCATATTGATAATCCAGTTGTGAACAGGGAAAAAAAGATGTGATTAAAATACTTTGATTTTAGGAAGGGATAGTTCAAAGAATATTTTTCATAAGCTTTTTAACAATATAAGGTCTGATTAAAACTATCATAAATCAGGTGTTAAGCTTCTTGAATATGCCATACTCACCACTTTGCTAAGTGGACAAGTAATTAAAATGGACTTTCCAAAGAGACAAATCTATTCAATTATATTATAAATGACACTAACGATGGAGAGCTGCACATAATTGAATGATTTGAATGAATTGAATGAATTGAATGACTGACTGAAAATGAACACACTACAGAAATTGGTTGATAAATCAGAAGTATTTGAAAAAAAAAAAAAAAGTTTAATTTCAAGATTTTGGATAAGCCTTGGTAGTTTCTAGTTATTAACAAGAAAAATCTCTGAAAGAAGATGTGAAAGAAATGGGCTCATAAAGTTTCAATATTACATTAAAGAGTGGAGACATAATAGTTTTCCAATACCTAAATAGCCTACACAGATAGAACAATGAAACTGTTTCTTATATGTTTATGATGAGTGGACTTGAGAATTTTATTTTATTTTATTTTATTTTTGTTAGAAAATGTCAGAACACATATATTTGAAAAATATAATGCTTTCTAGACTTCTGCAGATGTTAATGAAAAACAAAATCCACAAAGCTTAAAGATTTATAAAATTATAATTTTGAATTGTACTATTGCCTGTCAAAATTGGCCAGTTTTTAACAGTTTGTACAGGCTGGTTTCATTTTCCTTTAATATTACTCAGCTTTAATTGATGGTGTTTTCAACACTAATCATGATGTTTTAGCAGATCAGCTAGAAGAGTTCTCTCTTTATATAAAGACTGTAATATTTCCTCATCGCTGAAAATATAATCATGTATTTTTGTATTTTTTTAATTGATGGTTTATATATTAAATAATTTTTTTTTTTTTTGCTTGTTATTTTATTTCCTTCCCTTTGAAGGCCTACAGGCTCTCTATTCCAAAAAAAAAAAAAAAAAAAAAAGATAATGGAGACTACTATGAATTTTTAGAAGCTATAGTTTGTTAATATTCAATGGTCAGACTAGCATTTATTCCGAGAAGAGCATTTATTCTGAGGAGAGAGTTTGTTTTCCCTGTACTTTCAGTACATTCCCTTTATACCTTTTCTTTCTTCTTGGTATGCACATATTGTTTTCCCCTCTTCAGGAATAGCAGCAGAAAAGACAGCATGCTGGAAAAGGCTTCTCATTCCAGTTCTGTTCTCCTCAGTATAACAGACATGGAGCTACTGCAGAGAGTTCATCAAAGATGATTAAAGGATTGCAGCATCTCACACATAAAGAAAAGCTGAGAGGACTGGGAATATTCAGGCTGGAGAAGGGAAGAGAGATCTCATCAGTGTCTATAAGTATCTGAAGGGAGGATACAATGAGCTAACCTCTTTTCAGCAGTGCCCAGTGAAAGGACAAGGGGCAATGGGCACAAACTAGAACACAGGAGGTTCCCTCTGAATGTCAGGAAACAATTCTTTACTATGCAGGTGACCAAACGCTATTAGAAGTTGTCCAGAGAGGCTGTGGAGTTTCCCTCCTTAGAGATATTCAAAAGCCATCTGGATATGGTCCCAGGTGAGTGCCTCTATGTTGCCATACTTTAACAGAGGTATTAGACCAGATGACCACCAGTGTTCTTCCAGCATCAGCCATTCTGTGATTCTGTGAAAAAGAGTAAGGCCCAGATGTAGAGAAGGGACTGGACCCACAAGAAAAGCAGGGAGTCAGGATCAGTGTGGCTTAGACAGATAGATTCAGAGCAATAGATAGCGAGGCAGGGCAAAGGCTGGCCTCACTAATGAAACCCCTCATTTGAGAGCAAGGGCTGGGGGACGTAGGGTCAGTCCTGGCCAAGACTGAACTCACAAAAGCATAGGTCTCCTTCCTGTCCCTCTACTGGGAGCATTGACAATCTTGTCCTGTAAGAGGAAGTGGGAAATAAGAGGCACACATACTGCAAATATGACCCTAATGGATTTCATCAGGATTCAAGTATAACTGTTTTTGTTTTTGTTTTTTTCTTGTTTTTGTCATCTGATTAAAGAGAAACATATATCTTCTTCAAAACCTGTCCTTTCAAGTACTTCAATACATTTTCTTAGGTTGTAATTGTTTGTAGACATCATGTAAAAATGAAGGATGCAGATATAGAAAAATAGTACAAACTTACAAACAAAAAGACCTTGAAAGTCTTAATTTCTTGTTAAAAAAAAAATATCTCTGTAATATGTACTTTTATAACAATTCATATGTCTAACATTATGCCTCACTCCAATTTATAGGAGGGAGAGGAGGTTGGTTGATGTATGTATACCGGCATAAGATTAAGAAACAACAGTTCAAATGTTGGTCTGACCAGTTTATTACAAATCCTAATCAGGGACATGGGGAAGGGAAAGATGGACACTATTATGTGTTAGGGTGATGGGGAAGGGAAGGAGGGTGATAGAAAAGACAGGAAAGAAGCAAGAATTGCTTAAATCAGGGATAGTCAACACCAGGATCCAGCAACAGTCCCATTGCACACCGTTCCGAAGGTCTGAGGCAAATGCGCAGAGGGAGAGCAGCAGCAGCAGCATGGCCAGTCTTGGGCAGCAAGCAGGGAGCAGGAAGAAGTCACAGAGCAAGACTGGGAGGAAGCAGCAGGACTCAGGTAGCAGGCCCAGGAGAGTCCGTCAGCATGCAGGCATTCTGTAGTGAGGGATCTGATGGCAGACACCTTTGTTCTTCTTCAGCATGCGGGTCTTAGGTCATAAGGAATTTTGTCAGAAACCTTTGGGGGAGAGCAGCAGCAGCATGGCTGGCCTTAGGCAGCAAGAAAGTGCAGCGATAGAGTAGGTCCAGGAGGGAGAGGGGCAGGATGTGAGGCTTCTCATGTCTGAAAAACCCTCTTCTTCATGAGGAATCTGTTGTCAGAAAACCTAACTTCATGGTTGTTTGTCCCTCTTTTATCCTCCTTTTTTCCTGCCTATGGGATATCCCTGTGTGCTTGGGTAAGAGTCATGTGCAGCACCTCTTGAGATGGCCATCTTCCACAAGATAAGCCCACACAAAAGACTGCTTCTGAGTCATTAATCTGTGGCTTATCTCTCTCCCATTACGCCTGGCCTTGTCCATCTGTGTTCCTCAGACAAAGGATTTTGCAACTCTTGCCAAGAACTTGTTCATCAGTGTTCTCCAGACAAAGGATTTCTTAACCCTTGGCCAGGACCTGCAAGCTTTGAGGCAATGGTATAAAAGAATAATCTCTTACACCTTTATTTTTTCAAAGCTTAAAGAAAAATTCAAAGAAAATGTTTCCTGTATTCTTACTACCTATTTCTGAGAGAACAGAACAAGATGAGATGAAAATACTCAGAAAGAGAGTTCATTTCCAAGGACAAAACATTTATTGGACAAGGAAACAATACAGATTCAATACTTGTTTCCACAAACTGTAGTAGAAGACATATTTATTTTCACTAAATTTTTCCAAGAGGCTGTTCCCAAATACACAATATGCCTTTTGACATGCCTTTAAGCAAGTGCAGGGTTTTGCACCTGGGAAGGAATAACTGCAAGTATCAGTACAGGTTGGGACATGACCTGCTGGAGAGGAGCTCTGCAGACAAGGACCTGGGGCTCCTGGTGGATGACAGGTTGGCAATGAGGCAGCAGTGTGCCCTGGTGGCCAAGAAGGCCAATGGGATCCTGGGGTGCATTAAAAAGAGCGTGGCCAGCAAATCAAGGGAGCTGATCCTCCCCCTCTACTGTGCCCTGGTCAGGCCTCACCTGCAGTATTATATCCAGTTCTGGGCTCCCCAGTACAAGAAAAACAGGGATCTCCTTCCTGGAAAGAGTCCAGCAGAAGACCATATGATAAAGACAATAAAGGGCCTGGAGCATTTCTCCTGAGGAAAGGCTGAGGGACCTGGTCTGTTCAGCCTTGAGAAATAAAGACTCAGAGGGGACCTTATTAATACTTATTAATTATTAATTATTGTTATTGTTATTATTTATTAACAATTTATTTATTATTTATTAATATTTATAAATATCTGTGTGGGAGTTAAAGCAACATGGCCGACCTCTTTTCAGCAGTCTCTGGGGACAGGAAAAGGGGAAACAGCCATAAACTGGAGCATAAGAAGTTCTGCACCAATATGTGAAGGAACTTCTTTACAGTGAGGGTGACGGAGCACTGGAACAAGTTGCCCAGGGACGTTGTGTATTCTCCTTCTCTGCAGATACTGAAGACCCATCTGGATGCCTACCTGTGCAGCCTTGAGTTGATCTCAATGATCTCTGGAGATCCTTTCCAATCCCTACAATTCCGTGATTCTGTGATTCATTTCAGATATTGTATTACACTGTTTATTTTCCTTTTCAGGGTATCTTTTTAAAATTAAATGTATATATATGTTATATATTTATATATCTTCTGCGGAGAGGGACCTGGGTGTCCTGGTGGACGACAGGTTGGCCATGAGCCAGCAGTGTGCCCTTGTAGCCAAGAGGGCCAATGGCATACTGGGGTGCATTAAAAAGAGCGTGGCCAGCAGGTCGAGGGAGGTGATCCTCCCCCTCTACTCTGCCCTGGTAAGACCTCATCTGGAGTACTGCGTCCAGTTCTGGGCTCCCCAGTACAAAATAGACAGGGATCTTTTGGAAAGAGTCCAGCGGAGGGCCACAAAGATGGTGAAGGGCCTGGAGCATCTCCTCTATGAAGAAAGGCTGAGTGAACTGGGTCTGTTTAGCCTTAAGAAAAGAAGACTGAGAGGGGACCTGATCCAGGTCTATAAATATCTAAGGTGTGGGGGGCAGAATGGCGAGGCCAGACTCTTTTCAGTGGTGAGTGGAGACAGGACAAGGGGAAATGGCCGGAAACTGCAGCATAGGAAGTTCCGCACAAATGTGCACAAGAACTTCTTTACAGTGAGGTGACGGAGCACTGGAACAGGCTGCCCAGGGAGGTGGTGGAGTCTCCTTCTCTGGAGGTGTTCAAGACCTGCCTGGATGCCTACCTGTGTGACCTGGTGTAGGGAACCTGCTTTGGCAGGGGGGTTGGACTCGATGATCTTTGGAGGTCCCTTCCAACCCCTATAGTTCTGTGATTCTGTGATTCTGTGATATATCAAGCAACTTATTGACTTCAAAATGGCAAGTGGTTCAGAACTGAAGAAAAGTGGTGACAAGCACTGATAACATGAAGCAAACAAGAAAAACTAAAATATTTTACTGTGTTACGAAGTCTCCAAGGAATATGAGTTAACTCTCAAAATCAATACAAAATTGACAGATTTCAGTATTTCAAGAGTTTCTGTGCAGCTATTACATGAATTTCTGCATTAACCTACATACAATTGTCTGGACTAAATGTACTGACTTAAAAATAACCTTTACTCACCTCATCCTTATTTGGTGCATGGATCTTAGAAACTCCATGGGCATTCAGCCATGCCCCTTTCCTTAAACAGTACTAACATCACTGTAAGTTGATACTAAATGAGTGAACTTCAACAAACAGAGTTATTCAGTACAACTATCAGCTGTGTTGAAGTCTCTAACATTTGATCTCAGTATTTCAAAATAAGCATATCTTTTTCCAGCCATCATTTATCCTCTGACAGATACAAGGTACCAGAGAAAATTTTAATGAAGGGCTTTTCCCATACTGACATGGGTTAAAGTTGGAGCCATATGGATCTAAACTCAGATGTTGTGACTAAGGATGGAGGTAACTGATCATAGACATTCAAAAATATCAGCTTCACCCAGCTGTTCTGCCTCCTGTTTCCTGCATTACTGTTTGAATTATAATCATTTTTTCCTTCTGCCAGCAATGTTGTATTTTTAAATTTTAATCACATTTTAGCAGTTTCTTACACACATACATTCTGAATCATTATCGTAATTTAGGTTTTTCTTTCTTTTTTTTTTTTTTTTTTAAGGTATATTTAATAACTCTAGTTTCCAATGTTGATATTTCTACTATTTCAAAACTTTTGTTTAGAGATGTTTCTAGGTGCCTACAATTATGTTTATTAAAAAAAAAATAAAAATGTTTAATGTATCCTATTCTCTTTTTAAAATATGTTTTTAGAAATGCACAAAGAAAAATTTGTGCTCCTCAAGATGTACACTTTCTCTCAAGATAAGGTTATGAATAAATCACTTAAAATACATAACCATTGAACTGGTTGGAATTTGGGAAAACTCTTGGTTTTAATAGTTTTTAATTAAATAAATTTTAATTTATATATTATATATATATTATATATATATATTATATATATATATATATAAAGGTTTTTTAACTTTAAACAAAACATGATAGATTGCAGCTTCTGATACTGTCATTTGGACAACCATATTACTATTTTTGGCACCATATCCCACACAGTTTTAGTCTAGACTATCACACTTTAAAGAAGTGCTCAGGTATGGACAGAATTTAGACTTGGCTCTGTGGGTCAGGAATATTATCCACAGAGTTTTATGTTGTCTCCCTGCTGAAGGAAGTTGAAGAGGGCTCCGTCATGCCAGTGGACCTTAGGTATAGTCCCCTTAATTGACTGGTATAGAGATCAATCATACATTTATGCAATGTCAGAGATAGAGAGATTTACCTGGAGATGGTTGTTTTGAACCATTTTCATTTCCTGGGGACAAGCATCTACTGGGTGTCCAAAACAAGAATTATTTCAAAATCAATCTCATCATTATCAAAAAAGTTAATAAAATATTCTTATCACTGAGATTACTGAAAAGTTTCAGGTCTTATTGCTTTCAAAATCCAAATAACATAGACATTTGTGAACATTTTAATTAGGCCCTGCAAATATCCTGGAAAGAGATAGGAAATCAGTATTGTAATCCGGGTACATCATTAATCCTTACTAAGATCAACAATGACAGCCTTATAGGAAATTTGTAGAAATTTAATAATAATTTAGAGGTGGTCCAGCATATAAAAGGGTCTGTCTTAACTCTCTTTAAAGTCTGTAAAAAATCATATATAAACCTTAGGATCGTAGGACAATTCCCATTAGACTGATCTCAAGTGGCTATGAAGTCCAACCTTCTTCTCAGAGTAAACGAAGCTTAAGGTCAAATTAGGTCACTTAGGTAACTTAAATGATTTTTTTTTTTGAACTTTTTTCTCATCTCTGTTCCTCTCCTTTTCTAGAAACATTTCAAAGTCTGTTGAAGCAAGAAATTAATTTTCCATTTGCTGATTTTATTCTATTGACTTTTTAAAAAATGCACTTCAGAATAGAATAGAATAGAGTTGAGTGGAATACAATAGAGTGTAATTGAATAGAGTACAATAGAGTAGAACAGAATAACATAATACTTTGTGTTGGGAGGGACATATAAAGGCCGTCAAGTCCAATTTTCAGAGGTTCTTTCAAAATTCAAAATATATCATAAAAAGCTTTATCCAAATGTCTCTTGAGCACTGACATGCATAGGACATCAATTATGTCTCTAGGAAGCCTGTTTCAGTGCCCATATTTGTTGCTTTGTTGCCATCCCCTAGATGAACACAAGATCTTGATATCCTTTTTGCACTGTGTAGCCCAGAGCTGTGAATAGTCCTCCAGGTGAGGATGCATCAATGTTAAATATAGGGGGTTAATTACCCTTTTTGACCAGCTGGCTGTGATGTTTTCATAGAATCATAGAATCACAAGGTTGGAAAACGACCTATAAGATGATCTAGTCAAGCCATCTCCTCATCACTATTGCTACCACAAGCTACAAACCATATCTCACAGTATGTCATCCACACACCTCTTGAACACTGCCAGGGATGGCGACTCCACCACCTCCCTGGGCAGCCGTTCCAGTGCCTGACCACTCTCTGAGAGAAATAGTTCTTCCTTATGTCTAATCTAAACCTCCTCTGATACAACTTGCGGCCATTTCCCCGTGTGCTGCTCATTGCCTGGGAGAAGAGGCCAAACCTGCTTCATCACAACCTCCCTTCAGGAAGTTGTAGAGTGCAACGAGGTCTCCCCTGAGCCTCCTCTTCTCCAGACTGAACAATCCCAGCTCTCTCAGCCGCTCCTCATAAGATTTGTGCTCCAACCCCTCACCAGTTTAGTTGCCCTTCTCTGGACACGTTCATTGCTCAAGGCAATGGCTTCCACAGTACAGATTTCAGCTATTCTCTGTCATACAATTTTTTTTTTTCCATATTATAATTCAGTGCATTGGAATTTGAGCTTCTGATCTATCTTGAAGGTTCCTCTGAATCAGAATATTATATTGCACAGAATCAGAATATTATATACATGTTTAATCATTACTTTGTGTAATTCACAAGATTCTAGATTTTCTTTTATAAGAAAACCCACTGCTCAGGATCATAATGCTCGGGAATTATTTCAATTGGTTTTATTGTTGCCATCAGGTAACAGCCAGGAAAATCATGTTATGTCCATTTTCTCAGAATTGTAGGGGTTGGAAGGGATCTCCAGAGATCCCTGAGAACAACCCAGCCAGGAAAATCTTGCTATGTCCCTTTTCTCCGTAGTAGGTCTAGACAACAGTAAGAACTGTCGGGAGGATTTGTGCATAGGACAAACCTATGATGAGGAAAGACTGGTGAAATGAAGAGAAACATTAGTGAATTCTTTCTAAGAAAAGAAAAAGCTACAATCAGGACTTCATCAGGACCAGCCTTGTTGCGTACATTTTATGTTAATTACACTACATGTTGTTCTTCTATTCTGAGAGCTATGTATTATTTTGTCAGCATCACTACACACCTGTGTGTAATGAAAGCATGGCTACGCTATGAGCGTATCATTTCCAATAAACGGTAGAAAGATATAATTTCTTTGGGATATGTTCAGTCTCTCATTTGTAAAACACAGTAGGATTCATATTTAACCTAGAAAGGCTGAGGGACCTGCCTCTGTTCAGCCTTGAGAAAAAAAGACTCAGAGAGGATCTTATTAATATTTATAAATATCTTAAGTGTGGGAGTTAAAGCAACATGGCTGACCTCTTTTCAGCAGTCTCTGGGGACAGGAAAAGGGGAAACAGCCATAAACTGGAGCATAGGAAGTTCTGCACCAATATGCGAAGGAACTTCTTAACAGTGAGGGTGATGGAGCACTGAAACAGGTTGCCCAGGAACGTTGTGTATTCTCCTTCTCTGCAGATACTGAAGACCCATCTGGATGCCTACCTGTGCAGCCTTGAGTTGATCTCAATGATCTCTGGAGATCCTTTCCAATCCCTACAATTCCGTGATTCTGTGATTCATTTCAGATATTGTATTACACTGTTTATTTTCCTTTTCAGAGTATCTCTTTTTAAAATTAAATGTATATATATATATGTTATCTATCAAGCAACTTACTGACTTCAAAATGGCAAGTGGTTCAGAACTGAAGAAAAGTGGTGACAAGCATTGATAACATGAAGCAAACAAGAAAAACTAAAATATTTTGCTGTGTTACGAAGTCTCCAAGGAATATGGGCTGTGGATTCTCCTTCTCTGGAGATAATGAAGACCTAGACGCCTACCTGTGCAGCCTGCTGTAGGGAGCCTGCTTTCCAGTGGGGTTGATCTCAATGATCTCTGGAGATCCCTTCCAACCCCTACAATTCTGTGGTTATGTGACTGTGTGACAAACACAGAGTAGCTGTGAAATCAGCTGTAGAGTATGTTAAATTCACTGTAAAATTTGCAATTGTGCAATTTATTCTCCCACTTTTCCATAGTCAAAGAAAAAAAGATCTGATGAATACCCCAAAATGTGAACTCTGAAAGCAATTGCTTAAACTGAAAGGTATGCTTCATCATGTAGAAAATGCAAATAATTTGGGTATGACTTGAACTTTCAAGACAAATTGCAGAGATTTTCTCCAAGGAGGATAAGGCTAAAAGAAAAACACTGAAATAAAATTAATGAGATTAAGTTCCTGAAACAACAGTATTGCTTAAAATACTGTTGAAATAATAGTTCAGCTATAATCTACACAAGAAAATTGTCACATGCTTCTACAGTTTGGAGCAGATTGTGTCTAATTGAGTGGACTGGAAAGTATATCACTTTGCTTTATAAACTCAGCAGTAATTTGAGAATAGCTGTGTAAATACAGGTTCTTCTTTTTGTCTACTGAACCTAAAACATAGTTAAAAACAATCATACTTCAAGTAGTGCCTATGTATTTCTATCCCATTTACATTCATTAATTGGAGACTCCACAACCTCTCTGAGCAGCCTGTTCCGGTGCTCTGACACCCCCACAGTAAAGCACTTTCTCCTCATGTTTGAATTGAACTTTCTATGTTCCAGTTTGTGCCAATTGCCTCTTGTTCTGTTGCTGGGTAGTGCTGGAAAGACCCTGACCCCATCCTCTCAGCTCCTACTCATTAGATATACTTAAGCATTGAGAAGATCCCCCCCCCCCAGTCTCTTCCAGGCTGAAATGCCCCAGATATCTCAGCCTTTCCATTTAAAGGAAATTCTCCAAGCCCTTATCTTCATGGCCCTTCACTGAACTCTCTTTGGAAGTTCCCTGTCTTTCTTGTACCTAGAACTGGACACAGTACTCCAGATGTGGACTCACTAGGACAGAATAGAGGGAGATGATCATCTCCTTTGACCTGCTGGCCATGGTCTTTTCAATGCACTCCATGATACCACTGGTCTTCTGGGCTACAAGAGCACACTGCTGACTCAGAAAACAGGAGAACCTGTTTTCTGCCAGAATTCACAGGTCCTTCTCCATGGAGCTCCTCTCCAGCAGGTCATCCCCTAACCTGCACTGATGTGTGTGCTTATTACTCCCTAGGCACAGGATCTTGCACTTGCTCTTATTGAACCTCATAATGTTCCTCTCCAATCAACTCTTCAGTCTGGCCAGGTCTTGCTGAATGGCAGCACAGCTTTCTGGTGTATCAGCCACTCCTCCCAGCTTCATATCAACAAAATGGCTGAGGGTGGATTCTATCTCTTCATCCAGGACATTAACATCTTAACATTAAGATGTTCAACAAGACAGGACACAGTACCAACAGCTGAGGAACACCACTAGCTACAGGCCTCCAAATAGGCACTGTGCTACTGATGACAACCCTCAGAGCTCTGCCAGTCAGCCAGTTCTCAATCCATCTCACTGTTGACTTGTCTATCTCACTCTTCCTAAGCTTAGGATGTTATGAGAGACAGTATCAAAAAACTTACTCAAGTCAAGGCACCCAACTTCCACTGCTATCTCCTCATTGATCCAGCCAGTTACAACATCATAGGTGGCTAATGTGAAGCAAGTGTATGAAAGTGTAGCAACAGAACATTAGCTATAAGGAACAACATGAAAAAGCATTTTACAGGTGGTTAGTGCCCACAGTAACTAGAGTTAATATTTAATATTAATAGTTGTTTCAATAATTAGTGTATGTATAGTCACGAAAGAGACACAAAGAGAAATAGCACTGTGAATATCAAATTCTTGCAAACTTTTCCAAATGTCACTTACAGAAAGGTTGATGATTAACCATACAACTGTTGCGCAGGATTAAGTCATTATGCAGTCAAAAGGTGTACAGCACACTTTCAGCATAACATTCCACTGGCTTTCACAGAACCATCTTTTGAATGGATGTAGCTTCTAGGCACAGACAGCATTCTGTTTAAAAGAGTATGTTCTGTTCTTGTATGGTGTGCTATGGATGTATATGACTCCGTTGTGTTTGTGACTCCCTTAAAATATTCAGAAATAGAGAGATAACCTCTGTAAAGAATAACATTAGTAATGCAAGACTTATTTTCAGAAAGTGTTTAAAATTATGTCTACAAGCATATCCAAAACAAATAAAACCCCTGCTCTAAAACAGAGCTGTGAGGATTGTACTGTCTGGTTTAAAAGACATTGATCTTTTCCCTGTTGCAGTTCTGATGCCCAAGATGAGATTTTGCCTGAAAAATCCTTATAGTCAAGCACAGTCATTAGCTAGAGAACAACATATTTCGTCCCTAGAAGACCCTGCCTGCAGCATTATATATTACACAGTGCATAACACACTGATGGCAATGAATGGTCATGATAAAGGCGTTTGATTTGTGAATATGGCAGCTAAATTGGTAAAAGACTGACTCTGCTAAGAAAAGGAGAATGGGCAATTTCCAAAATGTTTTGTTCCTGATGTGTGTTAAGCTTTATGGCTGTGTAGGTTGAGTGGACTGCAGACCCCATACAGACTTTTGCCAGAAGGCTCTGATGAATGAAAACTAGAAAGCAAGCTTGAGGGGGGAAGAATGAAATGTTTTCAAAAGTATTCCAGATGACTGAGGATCTACATGACAAGTCCTTTAGAAAGTCAGAGTAGTCAGATGAAAATTCCCTACAAATCTCTTACTGTTGGAAACACGGATTTGTGTGCATACATATATATTCACTCTACATCTTGATTTTGTTGCCCATTGTCCTTTGCATTGAGAAATGCATTTTTCTTGGTGTTATGCATATTAATAGGGATTGAGATATGGCCATGTTACTGTTTAGAATTGAAAACTGACAGCAGTGCTCTTGTGGGACAATACAAATTCCAAAGTCAAGAGAAAAAGGACATAAAATAAGAGACAAAAAAAGGAGAAATACTTGTGAAGAAAAGAAAAAGAAAAATAACAATTGGAGGACAGGTTGACCTTATATTAACCTTTTCACGTGTGGCTAGAAGGTTCTTTGTAACACCCGTACCTTTGCAACACTAATACCTCATCTCTCCTCTTAGAGTTATCCATAAAACAAACTTTAAAGGAATGTGTAAAAAATAGGCAAAGCAACAGAACAACATCTCTGAAAACTTTTGAACAGTGAAGAAAAAATATCACTAAAGTTATTATCATTTTCTTATGAAAGGCGCTAGGACCCAGTAGAAATGGAAATTAGAGGTGAAACCCATGGCACTGAAGAACCTTAAAAATTGGATCTCTGAGTCTATTTTGATTTCACTAATAATCTGTGTTGAGAATTAAACAAAATTAAACAAAGAGAATGACTTTTTTCTTCTTAAAATAAAATGAATATCATTTTATGTGGCTTATGAATATCATCCAATGTGGCTTGTTGCTTTTTTTTTTTTTTTTTTTTTTAATTGTTGATAAAGATAGTCTTCAGGACAAATTAAACTTCTGCATATAAGCTTGGAGCAGTCAAAATTGGAAAGATGAATCCCACCTTACATCTTTAAATTAAGATAAAGAATAAGGTCAGTTACTAAAGCAGCGAATGACAAAAAAGCTGCTGACCATGCAAATATGAATAATTGGCAAGGCTGAATGCATAAGCCTGAAATAAGATAGATAGTAGAAGAAAAAAAAAATCACTGAATTTTGAAGTATGAAAAAATTATTCTAACTGTATTTTGGATTGAATTAGTTACTACTGTGAAAAGGATTATAGCCCTTTCTCACTGTGCTTTTGCTGTTGTTTCTCTGGTTTGGTTTGGTTTTGCTTAGTTTGCATTTGAGATGTGATTTGTTATGTGTTAACCCAATTCCTGTGTCCATTTGCAAAATGAGACAAAATTTGGCTTTTTCCACTGTGTGTAAATTGCCCCCAGATTTTCTTACATAAGCAGAGCTATTCTTACACCATTTTGTTGAGGACTTCTCTGCAACCTTAAAACAGGAGGAAGGATTATGTGTGGAAAAAAGCAAGAAATTTTAAGGCAAAAGAAAATAAAGATAGCGTTTAAATTAAAGGCTAAGCATAACAAAAATATATTCACAGTCAAAATGCCATAAGAAAGAGATGTTAATGCTGTATTTTGAAGAAATTATTCTAATAAGTCAAAAAGGATAGAACTGAAAGATATTGAAAGGAATCTATTCACATAGAAATTTTACATTTTATTTTTATTTGATACACAGTTAATACAAAACTTTCATGAAGTACTACTTTTCAAAATTAAATAGCAGTTGAATAATTCTTACTGACTCAGAAGAATCTGTATGTGATACAGTGACGTACGTAAGGGTTCTCACTGGGAAGCAAAAAGGTATTTGGGGGAAAACTGGATTAGCCCTCAAAGAAGACTAACTTTGTTGACAAAGTACAGGCAAATAAATTTAGCAGGCACTAATTTGTGCTTGCTTGTTTCTATAAATGTTTGAAAGGAACGCATAATCCAAGAGTGGATATGCCCTACTAAATCCCTTATTAACTCTCCTAGGTAACAGCAACCTCAGTGTTTCACATGAGCGATACCTTTCAGACTCACACAGAGAAATAAGCCCTCCTGCCTCCCATCATCTATCACAATCCATGTCTATCAGATGATGAATTGCTCACACCAGAAAGGCCTCCATTGTTGATTAAATATGTGATACGCATATTTCAGTAGTTTGCAGTATTTAAAGGCTGAACTTCTGTATGATTTCTGCTTTCTTTCTTCAATTTCTTTAGAAATAATGAACTTATTCTTTAAGTGATATTTTTTAGCTTCACTTTGAATCCTCAAATACTGTGCCAATTTCTCTAGCCAGTTACATTATAGTACTAAATTGAGGTTGCTGTCATGATGATGCAGAAGACAGAAATCTGGTAAAGAATAGGAAGCTATCTTTCAAAAGTCAAAAGTTCCCATGATTTATGACAGTCCAACATATATGCTTACGGAAACTAACTGCTTTTAAAGGTGCCTTTAACTAACTGCTTTTTTAGATGTCTTTTCATAATAAGATGAGGCTGAAAAGCATAAAGGTGAAACTGAGTTAAAAATGAATTATTTATGTAAACGCCACATTTTACTTTCAAATTTCTAAGTACAATTATCCATCATGTTCCAGAAAAAAATAGTGATAACAAAAAAAAAGCAGATAATGGATAAGTACTATACAAGGCCAATTATAGTGAATACTAAAAATTATTTTACAAACTCATTCTTAGTATCTTCAGTTCTTTTGATTTATGTGTCATATGGCTTTTTAATCTCTAGATTTTATCTAGTTTCTGAGACCTCACTAAGCAGCTTATATCTAAGGAAAAGCTGAAAATCAAATTGGCTTTCCTTTTGAACAATGCAGACTGTATCTTCCCTAAAGACATTTCTTATGGTAGTTCTTTGCAAAAGATATTGCTTGTGCTATGGATATCTGTAGTGTTCAACCAAAATAGCTATGATTTTGCCCAAAAAATTTTTCCATTAAAAGTAAATACGATCACTTTTGCTTTTTTCCTCCAAAGATGATATCAACAACACATCAAAATTGTGGTATTTCTGTGAAATGAAGAGAAAAATGGATGAAGAAAAGATTTTTGGTAGAAAGGTTGAGTAGTAGCTCTCAAAACGTGCTAGTACAACATCACCAGAACCATATCAGGGTATCATCATGTACCAAGATGCCTTTCACCCACCCCCCTTTCCACCCAGTGGAGAGGGAGAAAGAATATGAAAAAAAAGTAGAACTCATAGGTTGAGATAAAAACTATTTACTAAGATAAAAATAACAGTAATGATAATCATATTTAATATTATCTATCTATATATATATATATACACAAAAAAAATGATGTAGAAATCAGCTGCTCAGCATGTACTGACTGAGGTCTAGCTAGCCCCTGAACAGTTGCTGCCCCTCCCCTGAAGCCAACTCCTCTCAGTTTTGTAGTTTTTAACATTATATCGTACAATATGGAATATCTCTTTGGCCAGTTTAGGTCAGCTGTCCTGGTTCAGTCCCCTCCCAGCTCCTTATCCTCCCAGCCCACTTGCTGTCAGGACATGAGAAACCATAAAAATGAAAATGAAAAACTGAAAAATCCTCGGCTCTGTACAGCACTGCTCAGCAACAAGTAAAACACTGATGTGTTATCAACATTAGTTTTCTCCTAAAGCCAAAGTACAACAACACTCTACACACTATGAATAAAATCTCTGTTCCAACTGAAACCAGGACATAGCATTAGTAAGAAAATCCTTACATGCCTGTACTTTATGACTACTTGTTACATATCCTCAGGCTACAGCTTTTTAAATGATTGCAGAAAAGAGGAGAATCTTCACATCATAGATCTCTTTGTCTTTTATCAGTACTTTCCAATAGCAGGTACTAGTTTCTTGAGACTTCATTCTTACAACACAGTCTGCGTGCTGCATTAGCAGTTATTACTGAAGAACTCAGTATAACTTGACGAGTGTATTCATGAAACCAGCACACAAATGTGTGGCACTGCTTGGGCAGGGACCCTGGACTAGATGGACGTCAGTCATTCTCTCATTCTGTGATTCTGATATCTACTACAAGAGGATTAACTGAGAGCAAAGGTTTCCAATGAAATCAAAATTGAAGAGATATCAATTTCTGTGAAACTGTCTATTTGGTTTGGATTTAAGATCAACAGCAACGGCTATTATATGAGAATTCTATGTAGAAATGCAAATAAGTAATCACATTAAAAAACAACAACAACAACAACAACAAACCCAACCAAAAAAAAAAAAAAAAAAACCAAAACCACCAATAATTAGAATACTGAGTAGAACATTTCATAGAATCATTGAATCATTTGAGTTGGAAGGGATCCAGAACCCCTGCAATGAACAGGGGACACCTAGATCTAGATCAGGATGCACAGAGCCCCATCCAGCCTGACTTTGAATGTCTCCCAGGACGAGGCTTCCACAGTCTCTCTGGGCAACCTGTTCCAGAGCATTACGATACTTGCTGAAATTCTTTTTTCCCTCTAACCAATTTAAATATTCCTTCTTTTAATTTTTTTAATTTATTTTGAAACCATTTCCTGTTATCATCACAACAGATCCTGCTAAAACGTCTCCTTCTTTCCTCCAGTCTTCCTTTAAATGCTGAAAGGCTGCTATCAGGTCTCCTCAGAGCCTTCTCCATGCCAAACAGTCCTAGCTCTCTCAGCCTGTCCTGGGAGGAGAGATATTCCATCCCTTGGATCATTTTTGTGGCCCTCCTCTAGACATGCTCCAGCAGGTGAATTATTCTTTCTTACTTTTTTTTTCTATTTAGTTTTGATTTTTGCATTAGATTTCTTTGTTTCATGCTTCCTAATACATACAATATTCAAGCAACATGAAAGAAAGAAGAAAGGAAAAAATAAAACCCACACAGGTAATTTTTGCCTTTTCCCAGCATTTAAAGCTGTGGCAAATGAAAAAGCTGAACTAGTTCAAGACAGAAAGAAAAACGCTTCCTCTATTCTCTTATAGAAAAACAGAGTAGGGATTTTTTTCTGTTTCTTTGTTTGCTTTTCAATGAACTGGCTGTGAATTGTTTTTTTTTGTTCCAAATAAATAGCAGAAGTCCTCCTGTAAAGTAGCGCTGTGGGGCAATGGATCACTTACGTTGATCACTGTCTGTGTAGCTGAACTATTATCTTGGTTGCTAATGGTTGATAAAATCAATTCTACAAACATCACGGAAGACAGAAAAATAGACAATTCACTTCTGACCCCACCCTTTTTACCCAACCTCTGAAAAGAAAGCTGAGTTTTAGAGTTGACGTGGCTTCTTTGTTCTCCTTTGTGATACAATAGGAAAGGAGGGACATAGGGAAAAACATCAAAAAATCTAGAAAAGGCAGTTGTTTGAAATTTATAATGCTTTTTTGTTGTTGTTGTTTTGTTTTGTTTTTTAAGGTTGACGTTAATATATACATGCATTTTTATTCTACATTATCATACTGTTTGCTACATGCATTGTGTTCTGACAATATCAGGAAGTGTCAGCATTGCTCCTATTTACGAAAAATTCCTTCACTCTTTCACTTCCTGTCTTTCCTGAAGTTAGGTAACTGTTTATAGCACTGAGATGTACAGATAATCTTTAAAATTATTTGTATGTCATCAACTCTGTCTTTTCTTACATCTTTAGAAGCCAGGTCAGTTCCAAACATACTAATTCATAACCTGAGTCTGTGAAAAGACACTTACTTGTTTTATATAATCTGAAATCTGAACTCTTTTTCCAGTCAAATAGGAGTGTTTATTTTAGGTCTCAATGCCTTTTTCTGTGAATACCTAAAACACATTTATACAAACTACCATTTTAAGATAATATGCCAACTGCCATTCAGTGCTGGCAGGAAAGGCGCCCATGCACTTTCTCTTCTTAAAATTATAATATAAGAAGGACAGATGCTATAAGAAAGTCCTCACAGTTAGCACTTATCACTACTTTAGACAGAAGTGCAGGGGGAGGGAAAGGTTATACATCTTGGAGCTTACAATTCCTAATTTTGAAGTTATCAATGATAAACAGTTTACAAGTTAGTTAAGAGTACAGGTTCAACATAAAGGCATAGTTTCTTACATTTGTAAGCAATCCATCCATAGGATAGAGACATTTTCTTAATATTTTCAAAGAGAATTAGAATTTCCAGAAAATCTTCTATCTATCTGAATAATCACGTACCAAAGAAAAGAACAAATGTGAGCCTCTGGCCTCTGTAGTTTCAAATTTTGTCCCAAGTACATCCCAGAAGTTTTGCCTCCAATTTTAGCTTTATCTTTTGTTGCAATCACTTCTTTGTTTTTATTTAAATACATAGATCATTTTGATCACATGAAAATTTTTTAAAGAATCCTGTGGGACTTATCTGTGAAAGGTTATATCCTATCCTGTCATTAAAAGATCAACACCTCAAAACAAACAGATACTTCCAACACTAAACAACCAAAAAAACCCACAACAGTAAATAAAAGAATATGTAGGAAAACATTTTAAGTTCAAGCTTTTTCTGCTTTTAACATAGTAAATTGATGATTCTTTGAAATAAAGGAGTCTGAATGTATTGCTTCATATGCACAATATTATAAAATGAGTCTTAGTATTTTTTGCATTGCTGATGAGTAGAATCTTCTGCTTTATACTTTTTCCCCAATATTGACTTATGAAGATATCTAAACTAGGTCAGGACAAGAAGCATATAGCTTGGCAGTCTTTAAATCTCTGGTGAACTATTCCAGGGAGTACTAATTACAATGCAGTAGAGAAAGAAGGAGCTGTTCATCACTGCTGAAACATAAGTCAGCATTTGTAAATAGTTTATTCTGGCAGCTGTCTATCTGAATTCCAAAGCTTTCTCTTTTCATGTGCTAACGCCTGTCTGATGAGAAATCTCTTAAATTTTTCTCACATTAACTGTTAAATACATGTAGTCCTGTTTTTTTTTCACATAACTAGTTTGAAAGGTACTCCATACTTATATCATAGTTGTATCCATACCTAATTCATCAGCATTAATAGAAACACAAAATCAGGTATTCCTACAGACACCTAGAAATGCTTTACAGCTACAGCATCATTTACTGTATAATAATTGGACTTGTCCCATTTTCTATTTCTTTTCTTTCTACATTCTCATTTTTATGTCTCTCACATATCTTGCTGATTCACATTAAAAGACAGAATTCTATATCTTATACACTATTTTGCTCCCATGAACAAAAATAATCCTTTAATTTTTTACATCTATCTGAAAAAGTGGTGTCAAAATTGACTAAGGCTAGTTAAAAAGACTACTAGTCACTGAAGATTTTACAGTTAATGTTGACAACATGAAAAGTGTATTTCCAGAAAAGCTGCAAAGGAAAAGAAAACATGTTAATTTTTAGGTAATATCATTCAGTGACTAAGTGGTGTTTGATATTCATTAAATGAGGAAGTATCTTATAATCTTTAACTGATTAATGATTACAGAAACACTGAAGTATTACGTTAAATCTGAGATGATTTAAGCAATTTTTAATAACAGGTAAGCCAGATTACTAGAAGGTAAATTGACTGATCTTGGGGAAAATAAATTGCTTTAATGGTCATTATATAAGGTCATTATATATATTTCATTAATCTATTCTTTTCAGGGTTGGTTTTCGTGTTTTCTTTTTGTTTGTTTGTTTTGTTTTGTTTTTGTTTTGTTTTATTTTTTGAATGTACATATTACTTTTCTTTCAAAATCTAATTTCAAATAATGGTTCATCCTATCATCTGTATAGAATTATGAAAAGGAAACAGGAATTTAAAGTTTATTCTACTGTTACTTTTGTTAGCTACTAGACAGAAATGAACAGTTTCTGTCATCTTATTGAAAGTCATTGGTCAATAGAGATTCAAAGACAAACTTTGTGCATTTCTCCTATATGTGTCCCAAGTTACCTGACAAACATATGGAGTTCTTTATGAGAAGGAATGTCTGCAGAGTTTTGATTGCCATGGTTATTATGTTCTCGGTACAACATTCTCCTGGGAAACGGAAAAAGAGGTCCTTGGCTGTTTCTGCCAAACTTCAATATAGGTTTATAGGAATGCAACACAGCGTAATGCATAATACTGAAGAAAAAAATAAATACAAGGGGAAAGGGCAGTTAGGGCACATGACAACAGAATGATAAAGAAGTTTGAAGGTATACATCCCTTAAGAGGGAGAAAAGTACTAAGGATAAAATTGAGATTTCAGAAGTTTCCAATACTGCTTTAGATCTAATTTCAACAAATTCTTTGTTTGTAATCCCAACAGGAATAAAAGTTAACATATGCTGAGTACTTAAAAAACAACATGGTGAGTGGCATGGAGAAAACAGTCAGTGGGGAACAAGCATTCTCTTATCAAATACCCAGGAATACTGTGTTAATCCTTTTGATTTCAAATTCAAGAAAAAGTATAATCTCTTCAATATAAAATGAGTGTTTACATTACATTTTCAGCACAGGATGTTGAAGGAGCAAAACTCATGGCAAAAAATACATTATACTGTACATTTTATTACATAAAAAAGTACTTCTGGCAGAATTCAAATTAAGAATTGGAGATGATTTGAATTATCAGTCAGAAATCTGATCACCAACATCCTTGTCCATAATATTACAAGACACTTGAAGAATTGGAAAAAAAAAAAGGGAAGGGAAGGGAAGGGAAGGGAAGGGAAGGGAAGGGAAGGGAAGGGAAGGGAAGGGAAGGGAAGGGAAGGGAAGGGAAGGGAAGGGAAGGGAAGGGAAGGGAAGGGAAGGGAAGGGAAGGGAAGGGAAGGGAAGGGAAGGGAAGGGAAGGGAAGGGAAGGGAAGGGAAGGGAAGGGAAGGGAAGGGAAGGGAAGGGAAGGGAAGGGAAGGGAAGGGAAGGGAAGGGAAGGGAAGGGAAGGGAAGGGAAGGGAAGGGAAGGGAAGGGAAGGGAAGGGAAGGGAAGGGAAGGGAAAAAAACAACAAATAATATGATTTTATTTCAAGATCACCTATTCTGGAACAAACTAATTTTCCATTGCCTGAAAGAATGAGCTTTCTGATTATGTGTTAAGGATATATATAATTCAGAAAGTAGTTCTGCTCTAGATGTGTAATAGTAATGTAATTAAAATGATTAGTGTGCTTGTAATGCACATAATGTATTTACTTTGTTTTAGTTTTATGATCAAACTATTTATTTGATGCAATTTCAAGTCAACAGTTTCAGTTGGGCAAAATTTTCTGATTTTTTTTTTTTTTTTTAATTTATAACATTTCATCAAAACAATATCAATTATGAAAACCTTCTGTGGGCATGACCCTGAAATCAAGTGGCAAGAACTGATTTTCAACCATGTTTGTTAAAGCTAGTCTTGTGTAAAACAAATTGTCTAGGTTTGTACTACAAAGCACTTTGCCTTGAATTTCCCTTAGGCCCTTTGTGCTCTATCTGAGAAAATTATTTTTCAGTGAAAATGTGGGGCACGAGGCTCTGTGTGTTGTTTGAGATTTCAAAACTGCTGAGAGAGAGAAGGAGGATGATTCAAAGGAGAAAAAAGCCAAGATTGGTAAAATTTTTTATGTACAACCTTGTGAGATCTGTGTAAGGTCCATGAGGGCAGTATCTGAACGAACTGAACTGAACGAAGCTGGGAGGATTGGCTGACACGCCTGAAGGCTGTGTTGCCATTCAGCAAGACCTGGATAGGCTGGAGAGCTGGGCAGAAAAAAAACGGATGAGGTTTAACAAAAGCAAGTGTAGAGTCTTGCATCTGGGGAAGAATAATTCCATGCACCGGTACAAGTTGGGGGATGACCTGCTGGAGGGGAGCTCTGCGGGAAGGGACCTGGGTGTCCTGGTGGATGACAGGTTGGCCATGAGCCAGCAGTGTGCCCTTGTAGCCAAAAAGGCCAATGGCTTACTGGGGTGCATTAAAAAGAGTGTGTCCAGCAGGTCGAGGGAGGTGATCCTCCCCCTCTACTCTGCCCTGGTGAGGCCTCATCTGGAGTACTGTGTCCAGTTCTGGGCTCCCCAGTACAAAATAGACAGGGATCTCTTGGAAAGAGTCCAGCGGAGGGCCACGAAGATGGTGAAGGGCCTGGAGCATCTCTCCTATGAGGAAAGGCTGAGTGAACTGGGTCTGTTCAGCCTTGGGAAGAGAAGACTGAGAGGGGACCTGATCCAGGTCTATAAATATCTAAGGTGTGGGGGGCAGAATGGCGAGGCCAGACTCTTTTCAGTGGTGAGTGGAGACAGGACAAGGGGAAACGGCTGGAAACTGCAGCATAGGAAATTCCGCACAAACATGCACAAGAACTTCTTTACAGTGAGGGTGACGGAGCACTGGAACAGGCTGCCCAGGGAGGTGGTGGAGTCTCCTTCTCTGGAGATGTTCAAGACCTGCCTGGATGCCTACCTGTGCGACCTGGTGTAGGGAACCTGCTTTGGCAGGGGGGTTGGACTCGATGATCTCTGGAGGTCCCTTCCAACCCCTACAATTCTGTGATTCTGTGATTCTGTGATCTGTCTCTGCATCTCTTCCTTTCTCCTCAGCCTCTGTCGGCCTGAAAAACTCAGAAAACTCTGCAGCAGATCATCTGGGTAAGCTGGGATCACACAGTTGGGAAGGTGTTGGAAAAGGAAGTCCTTAGGCATATCACATAAAGGTCTGCCTTGGTACATTTCACCACTGTCTCCTGCTGTTGGTGCTTGCCCTAGCTATGCTATAGGTATGCTTGGACCTTGCCAATTCATCTGACTCATCCTTGACACCTTGTTGCTATGAGGTTGTCCAACAATGACTACAGAGTTTTTGAATCTATCTTTTTGCATGAGTATTATAAAAACACTCACTTGTTGCTGAGGCCGCATCTGCCTTGCTGTCACACTCAGATCCCCATTCATTTTGCATTGCAGGACAGCCAGACCTTGCTGCTTCCTGTCTGTAGATCTTTAGAGTGAAGTCACAGGGGACTGCACCTAGTGAAAACTACTTAGAGCAAGCTAAAACAGAAATGCAAAGCAAATTAGCAACAGAGCTTTCTGAGTAATGAGTTCACATGTGCTCAAACTTACTGCTTGGAATCCTTTCCCTACAGCAAACCCACTCAGTTTGTGACTGCACTGATCCACAGAGCAGAACCATTCAAAAGCAGATTCTCAGAAAGCAATGAACCACATGCGCCAGGATTTCTCTTTAACATGTGATATGTAATCTTCTCCTCCACAGTTGAAACAACCAAAGTAAATTATCTCTCAGAATGTTTCAAACAAAGGGCATGTAAAAATTCAGTACAGGGAACTTGAGTTGCTGTTCATTCTGGTAATTAAACAGTTTCAAGATCCATTAAATGTTTTTCAACTTCATGAATTTCTGGTTTCCCCTCCTGTTTTTCCTCTCTCAGTGGATCTGTAGACAACTTCAGAAGTTTTGTATTGAAATTATATTACATTCATAAGTTTGCTTCCCTTAATCATTTTTCATGAAAATATCCTTTACAATGCCGAGATTTTATACCACTGAATACCAAGCCAATATTCACTGAAGATAGCAGTAATGTACTCTGTAAACATCTTTTTACAGATTTTGCTGTTTTCCTGAGAGTGTAACCTTTCATGTAAAAATAAATTCTCACACCCTTTGGCTGTGGAAATAGCTTTCATTTCCTAGATCAATGGACTTCTGTCTTATTCACACTGCAGTCAAGATAGACACAACAGTATAACACCTGCAGAGGTGTGAGAGTCTTTCATCTGAATAGAATCATAACTACAAAATCAGTCTTTGACTCTTTAAATGCACATAGATCAATTTTCTGTTTGTTAGAACTACAGACAGTGACTAAAATCACCATTTAGCTTCCAGTTATTTCTGTTCTAGCAGCAGTAAACCTCGTACAGCTTACCTCCCAACATACTTGCAGGGAACCACAGGTGATTATACTGTCCACAATCTCACCACCTCAATAAGCAACCCAGGGAACAGTTTTCTGCACAGCTTGTGCTGTAACTTCAGTAAGATCAATTTGGAAGGGAGAATATGAGCTCCCTCCACCTCTGTGCTGTGCAGGTCTGTTGGGGGAATTACAACCTTGCTAGGTACACAAAGCATTTTAACAAATAGGTTCCAGGTGGCCAGACCTGTATTTTTACACACAGCATCTGACACATACACAGGATATTATGCAAGCTTGCTCACATACAACAAAATAATAAAATGCATTTTGTTGTTTTACATAGGTGAGTGAAAGCCGGATCTAACTGAGCTGCCTGCAAATGATTTTTGCCCTTCGTTCTTTACAGTTGTTAACCCTAGACATAATTATAAGCGTTTTTACGATGTTAGGGACTCACTAATACCTTATGGAAAATATTGTCAGACTCTCGAGGTTGGGAAACAACCAGGCCCATTATGAATTATAAAGACAAAAAACCTCAAATATACCCTAGTGGAAACACTGATCAAAACAGTTTTGCCTGTGCTTCACCACTTAGGATAAAAATCATTTATATTGATTTTCCTGTAAAAGAAGAAAGACTATATTGACAGACATGTGAGTATCTAATATTATTGGAAGATTTTTTTAAAGTATTTTACACTTTTAAGATTTTCAAAGTAAAAATACTTGCTACAAAACTAAGCATAAAGCATAATATTAAAACTGTAAGGTCAGTTTCCAAAAACACTGTGAAATAAAATAAGCTTAAGGTTGTCTTTTGGATTCCAAGTGATGAAGACACACATCTGAAGTACAATGCAACACCTCCAAACTCAGTTTATGTTTATGCTGTATGAGTGCTTTGATCCTATTTACTTCCATTTTCCAGGACTTTTACCACCTTGTGGGTTTTAAATCCTTCAGACACTATAAATTCATCTAACTTTCCCCAACAAGTGACCCAGGCAAATGCAGGACAGTGATGCCACTCTTTGAAGAATATGTTGCTGTGCAGACTGAGTCAGTTATGCTGAAGATTGAGAGAGACATCTAAGAGGTTAGATGTGGTTAAATATTTCCCATGCAAGGTGTAGAAAATCTGAGCACAGTTTTGTTCAGCTCGAGAAGCACACAATCCCGAAGGATCATTGGACTGTGGACTGTCCTTAGCAAAGATGACAAGAGCGACTTTTTGGTCAGGGAAAGCTTTGTTTAAAGTTTTGTTCAACTATGAAATGTGCTATGTGATAATCAACTTTTTCACACTTTACATAGCAAAAACAATACAAGCAAGGTAACAAAACCATGAAGCAGGACTACAGCATTCACTGCACAGGGAGATCTGCTCTGTGAGGTGCCTGTGGGCTGCAGGGAGATGGGCTGCTCCTCCATAGGACTCTCTTGGGCTTCAGGGAACTTCTGCTCCAGCCTGGAGCGCCTCCTGCCCCCCTGCCACGTTGACCTCAGTGCCTGCAGGGCTGTTTCTCATACTTTTCTTTCACCCACACCTCTCTTACACACTGTCACACAGTGTTTTTCTTGCCTTGTCTTAATGATGCTTCCCCAACTGAGCCCTGCAGTGGGGCCACTGGAACAGGCTGAAACCATGTGTGTGTGACACAGGGCAGTCCCAGCCATGCCTGACAGGGGGACCCTGCAGGCCTCACCACCCTGCTGCCAACGCCAGAGTACCAGCACCCCATGCAGATATGGAGAATCTTGATGCCTTCTGGAAAATTCCCAAAAAGAAGTGAATAAATTTTACTCCACTTCCTTGCACTTTAATGTTCCCAATATTGAGATTGCTGAGATTGTTTGTTTCGGTTCTTTTTTCTGTTACAATTTGTGAAAAGCAAAAGTAGGTATGCACTTATCTCCGATGAAAATATCTATAAAATTATGGCTATTAAATGTTATGCATTCTATTCTGTATTCTACAGATGTTTCCAATTATTTCTGAGACTAAATGGTAAGGTGTTTATTATTGAAAGATAGGATGCTTTCTTTTTCCTAATTTGAGGTCAAAATTCTTTGTAACACTGACAGACATAAATGGGTGTAGGACATAACCTGCAATTGCAGTAAGCATAAATCTCTTAGTCATTGAGTTCAGAAATATATAAGTGAATTTTAAATAACAAATTAATGAAAGTAAAAGGCATTAAAAAATGGCTAGACAGAAGGATGCTGCCTCTGGCTTTATCTACAGATATCAGAAACCTGACAGCACATAATTATTTTTTTTTTCCTATGAAGAAGAATAATTAATAAATTAGGACTAAACATAGAGTGAAGGATACATTCTGATTTACTTGTTCTTGTAATACCCAGAACTCTAAAAGTGAGCCATTTTTTAAGACTTAATTCCAGTAAACAGTGTTTTGCCATCCAAGTAATTAGTAAAATAAATTTCAGTAGAGAATGAGTTAAAACAAACAAAAACAACAAACCTGTTCTCAGGAATGAGGAAAAGGAAAAGCAGAATGTAAGGAACAGACAAGCAGGGACAAGCAGAAACTGATGGAGAAAGAGTTTTAAAATGACAAATGTGAAAAAATTCACTGTAATGTCTCTTCCTATCCCAGGTGGTACATTTCAGACAGTGGTTTTTGAGGTGAAGACACACAGGAGTTGACCTTGAAAATCTAAATAAAAGTTGTATCAGTTTCCCCTTCGACCTAAGTCAAATAAAAACAGTTCCTAATTGCAGACAAGGTGAGGAATTTCTCTTGGCTACAGTATTAGCAGCAAGTCTATTATTTGGGAAGAGAGTGTATAATTTGTTCTGTTTTTAGTGTGTCTGGAAGAGTGCACAGAGGAACCATAGTCTATAACTACAGCCACTCTAGTAATAACGTGGCTAATTAATAGCAATCCACGTACACTATATAAAATCTAACTTTTCTTTGAGGAGCCAGATGCTCTGTTCAGTAATCACGTGGAGCAAAAAGGATTTTGCACTTTTAAATCTCAGTGTCTAAGTTCTAGATGATCAGCATTGTGTGACTTCAACATCTGTGCACTCCAAGTGGTACCAAGTGCTTTTTTAAAAATGTTGTGAGCTTTCTTGGAGGTGGTGGTTTTTTTTTTGTTTTGTTTTTTAAATTGGAATTACTGAAGCAGTTTAGCAGAAAGCTTATGCTGCTATTTTTAGTTCCACTTTAGATTAAAATTAACCTTCTTGTTCATTCAAGCAAATCTACATCACTGGATTGATTATAAATGGATTGGTGACAGTAGTTGCCTTTTTACTGGCAATGCTGAAAAGATAACTAGAAAGGCACTAAGGGCAAGATTTACAAAGTAGACTTGGATATATAGTTGTCTTGCTAGCTGCCACTGACCATTACAAAATAAACTTATCTGCTACTTACAGTCTTAAATTCCTGTTTGTGAATAACTCTGAAGAGACTTTACATGTAGTTTACACCTAAATTTGAAAGTGATTTATAAAATAGCTGTTCTTATCATTTCACTTACCTACATACTCTGATTCAGGAGACACACTCAGAGCTTATAGAAAAATAATGCCAAGAAACTACTTCTCAACAATTTATTAGGGACCATATATAAGATATTCAAGATCAGATGAATTTCCTTTTATTTAATTTTTAAATTGCAGTATGAATTTGTTCTTCATTTTCTCACTCTGTCCTTCTTTCTAGCTAAAGCGGCACAGGCAGCAGGTTATTTCTTCCTATTCTGTTCTGCTTTACAAGTGCTAAAAACCTGTTTCAACCAGAATATAACAGCGACTCCATGGACAAATGAACAGGAAAATCACCAATGCTCTTATTCCTCATTAACATCCTCATCACTGCAGACAAGTTTAACAAGAGAGATTTTTCCTCACATTAATATATACCTCAAAGACACATACAGAAGAACCTCATGCATAAAAGCATGCTTTGCACAGCTGAAATGAGGATTAAAATTAATAGACTATGAGAAACTAAATTTTATTTAGAAGAAATATCCGCTATGACTATCTTGTGTCCAAAGAAGAAATAATATTATGCAGCCAAAAAGACTTCTCTCACAGCAAGATATCTAGTTACTGGAGTAATCAAACGTTGTTCGTGGTATCTCTTAGTAATTAGCTTAGATTAACTTCCTAGTGAGTCTTTTGTATAGCTGTCTGCTTCCTCTATTAATCATAAAGTGTGTAGTACTTTTATATGTGTCCTTATATCATCAAGGCTCTTAGAGTGCTACCAGAACTTAATGTCCCTGCCCAACGTCACCTGGTCACCTCCCCCTGCTAATGGGACCAGGAGCTTTTTCAGACCAGTCTTTGTCTTTTGGTCCCTGCTCCATTTGTATGGCTGGCATGGCAGTCTCCAGCCCTGCCCCTGCCCCTGGCATGCCTCCTGGAAAGACCCTGGCTCTACTCTACAGGTGCCTCATCTCCTGGATGGACCCTTAGACATTCACCTTCTTTTGCCTCAGGCTAGAGCCTTGTCCTTGCTCTGGCTCTGCTTCACTGCCTTGCCTGGGGCTGTCAAGGATGCCATCACCTGCCCCATGAAGGCCATGGGTGGATGTCCCTTGAAGAGGGCACAGCCTGCACTGAGGTCACCATCACCCAACTTATATAACCCGTGAGTTTAATTCAGGCTTTTGAATTTCGTTAAGTACATGTGCATGATATTGTGGCACTGAGTAATCTCAGACTAAACTCTTGCTGGAACTATAGCTCCAACTGGCTCCTAAGCAATATGTCCACCAAAGTTCTGTAGAAAGGGTAAAAGAAACGTAAGTGAATTCAGAACTGGGGAAAAGAGCAAATGGAAGTAGGTGTTTGATCTCCAAATGAGATTCATGGTAGCTTAAGGGAAAATTCACCTATATGGAATGTGCCAACAAACCCTCACTTGGAGGAAAAATGAGACAGCAAACTTCTTAGTCTTGAGTTGATAGAGAAAATCTTGGTCTCTGAAGGTCTGCATATTTCTCAAACGTATCTTTAATAGGCAGAAACTTACTGGCTACATTCAGAGTATGTGGAGAAGTGTCTGTTACAGTTCCTCACTTCTAGGTATCAAAGTGTGAAAACAAAAGTTGTAAAGATATCACTGGTATAACCCTGAATTACCTTTTCCTTTTTCAATGAAAGGAATATTTTGGCACTAAAATTGTGCAGTAAGTAATGTTGAGCTCCATTTTGAATGCGCAGCCAGCCAGCCATGTTCTGGGTTTCATGGGTTATGACCCCTGTGCTAATATCAAGAATCACATTAAGGTTCCACTTATTTGGATAGCTGACCCTGAAGATTAACAGACAACTCTGAAAAGATCTTGCAACTCTTGTATATGACATTACAAGAGTTCTTTTAGCATAATAAATTGACTTGACCATTTCAGTCTGCTTAGCATGTATTTCATGAAAAGTGCAGCCTCTTCAAGAAAGACAGTAGAACTAAGTGTTGAACAAGCAGCTGTTTTCTCTATAAAATATTTAGTTGACCCTGAGTAACTGACTCAACAATCTCACAACCTCTGTAGCAATCTCACTCAGGTCACTGGAAGTGTCAAAAAACTGCAAGTTGGAAAAATTTTACCTGTGGCATAAACTTCATACATAGTCATGTATATGCCCAAACATCAATTTTCCTACTACAATGCCTATAAACAGTGCCGCTTACTTCTGCTTAATGCCATGTTTCTGCTGGCAGACATTTGCAATGTCAGTGCTGTTTTCAAAGTCAATAAGCTGCTCAGAGATCATCAACTCAACATGGAGCGTTGACAGCCCTCCAAAGCAATTTTACTGGAGTGGTCTAAATCAATAGCAGACATTGAATACATTTCAAGATAGAATCATCCTAAAGGAGTGACAAAAATATGAAAGTGTTACCAGAAAGTTGTTAAATATGTAAATACTTTATATACTGTCTTAGGAGGAAACAAAGTCATATATTTGTAAACACAAGTTGAAATTCCTCCCGAACAGATAGTAGATGTACAACAGACCCATTCTCTTCCAGCAGTTCAGTATGGTCTTGCTAAAGCAGGTCCTTTTTCAATCACCTTCTGAAAAATCTTGATTATAGTATGTACTTTGTGGCAGCAAGACACCTAGGAAATGGGCATGGCAAAACCAAAATGCCTTTAAGGACCTGGAACAACATTATCTCTCCTAGGTTTATTCTTTTCTTTAGATATGCAATTCAGTGGATTTCTGAATTTTATCTGATGGCAAAGGAGATGTCCATATCCACTGAATTTTCTAATATTTTATACTTTTGATAAAATATGCTCCAAAATGTGTTTCTGAAATACATTTGCTGGCTTTCACTTATCATAAATTACACTCCATTTGATAAATGGGATATTCTCTTAATCAAAATATTTTAGAAGTCCATGTCATTCTACTTGGTTTTACAGTTAAGGCATGTCTACAGATATTTCATTCCAAACTACTCTCCAACTATTCAAATATGAATATTTTTAATGCGTGTTCTGTTGTTAAAACATACTGATGACCATTGCGACACTATTTTGATGAAGAGAATAGAGCAGTCATCTTTCTCATGTGTTTGTTTGAAACTGTCCTGTCAGTTTATAGGCAATGAAGAAAGCAATGAACCTTATTTTCTGACAGATCTGCAGCCTTAGGGGCTTTGGTTGTTTGAGAGAAAGGTTTTTTCTTCATAAAAGAAAATATAATTCTTTTCTGCTCTCATCTGGGTTCTGGTTTCAACATACATATGAAGAATCTGGATGGAGCAGAAACTTACAAGTTGCTAATTGTTTTCATTTAAAACTTTCATTTCAATAGAGCACTACTTAAAAGGAATTCAGGAATTACTGGCCATTCAGTAGATACTTCATATCAGGTATCACTGTAATAAGCAGAAAAATCATAAAGAATCACAAAAACTTAGGGGTTTGAATGGACCTCTGGAGATCATCTAGCCCAAAGTGTTGCTAAAGCATATTCCCTACCATAGGTAGTATTGGAAAGTGTTCACACAAGATATGAATATCTCCAGAAAAGGTAACTGCACAACTTCTTTGGGCAGCCTGTTCCAGTGTTCTGTCAACCTCAAAGTAAAGAAGTTTTTCCTCATGTTCAGGTGGAACTCCTCATTTCCAACTTATCCCCATTGCTTCTTGTTCTGTCACTGGGCATCGCTGCAAAGAACATGGTCCCATCCACTTGATTTCCACCCACTAGATATTTATAAAGATTGATTTAGGAAAGTTTTAGGAAATGTTATACACCAGTAAAGTCATGGGATACGTAAGTTTTCTGAAAATATATGGACCAGAAAGAAGCACTTTCTGTTCTCTAAGTCTTAAAATATTTTTAACTAACCAGATGTCCTCCATGAATCCTGGGTATTTAAAACTCCTCTGGGAATCTAGTTTTCTTCAACTGTGAAATAGTAAAATTACAAAATACAAAACTCTTCAGCTGCTATCCAATAACAACCTGATATTTTGTTTGATTCTAGGCTTTGTATCCCATACTCAGTGTGTGATATGATGAAGAGAATTGTCTTTTTAAAAGTTATTTGTAATAATGAAAATAACAAATTGAGAAACACTTTGCCTCAAGAATGAATGAAAATCTACTGTTTTAAAGAGATAGACAATATCAACAGACAGTGGATGAGGGACAAATTTGACACAAGGGAGCTTACAAACAGAAGGGAGACACAGCTGAGGTGTTGATTCTGTGTTAAACAGTACTCTCAGCTACTAAATTCTGACAGATGAAGCATGTAACTGTAGGTCAGTTTTGATCTTTAACTTGAACAAATTTAAATAGGTCAAGGTCTAAGTTCCAAAATAGATCATTGCTATTTATCTGGAGCTGGCAGAAAATTGTGTCAATAAATCTTGTATTTCAGTTCACTTAGCATGTTGCCTTCCTTTGTATCAAAAGGAAATGATTTTTTGGTGTTACTTGGCTTTAAAAGTACTTGGATAGAAGGGTTGTTTCTGGGCGCATTTAGTTTTCCTTGTTTTGTTTTGTCGCACCAGAAAAGTTTTGTTTTGTATTTGAGTGTCTCCATATGAATTTAGTCAGGCAGAAAGAACAAATCAGTGACTTTGAAACAGCAGCAGTATCCTGAAAATGACAGGACCTGGGGACATATAACTCCCTAAAGATACACTGTCATCTTTAAAACTGTACAAAATTCTTCAATAACTGTTCACTGCAGTTATATACTTGATAATTCTAAAGAGTGATTGTTTTGAACTGAAGAATAGACATGTTAAATAGAATGATAATGTCAGAAAATCATAAATTCCAAGCCAGAACACCTAAAATTGGATAGAAAATTGTTTGGTATGTTTCCTGGTGCTACACATTCATGTAGTATATTAAAGAAATTCATAGAGGAAGCTAATTCATAAAGTAGATTAGAAATTTAAAACGAAAGTCACAAAAAACGGTAGCGATGTTGTGAAAATGGCGTAAATTATTTTGATACCAGACCGCCACCAAATCTTCCAAACTCAGGCACCTATTGTGGGTGTTTCCACAACATTATACAGCACTGTAAGATTTTATCTTTTCAATACATTTGGAACATTACTAGAAAATCATTAATTATCTTCATGCTTTCAGTTGCACATTGATTATACTCTTTAAAACAAAATAGCAAAAAAGAAAACTTTCTGTGTCAGGATAGCTAACTCTTCATGTCCAATTCTTCTTCCCTTCCCTTCCCTTCCCTTCCCTTCCCTTCCCTTCCCTTCCCTTCCCTTCCCTTCCCTTCCCTTCCCTTCCCTTCCCTTCCCTTCCCTTCCCTTCCCTTCCCTTCCCTTCCCTTCCCTTCCCTTCCCTTCCCTTCCCTTCCCTTCCCTTCCCTTCCCTTCCCTTCCCTTCCCTTCCCTTCCCTTCCCTTCCCTTCCCTTCCCTTCCCTTCCCTTCCCTTCCCTTCCCTTCCCTTCCCTTCCCTTCCCTTCCCTTCCCTTCCCTTCCCTTCCCTTTTTTTTTTTTCCAATTCTTAGAATCATAGAATCATAGAATCACTAAGGTTGGAAAAGACCTAAAAGATCACCCAGTCCAACCGTTCACCTATTCCCAATAGCTCCTACTAAACCATGTCCCTCAACGCAACATCCAGTCATTCCTTGAACACCCCCAGGGTCGGTGATTCCACCACCTCCCTGGGCAGTCCATTCCAGTGCCTGACCACCCTTTCTGAAAAGTAATACTTCCTCATGTCCAGCCTGAATTTCCCCTGGCGTAGCTTGAAACCATTCCCCCTGGTCCTATCACTAATGACACGAGAGAAGAGGCCGACCCCCAGCTCACTACAACCTCCCTTCAGGAAGTTATAGAGAGCAATAAGGTCTCCCCTGAGCCTCCTCTTCTCCAGGCTGAACATTCCCAGCTCCTTCAGCCTCTCCTCATATGGCCTGTGCTCCAGACCCCTCACCAGCTTCGTTGCCCTTCTTTGAACACGCTCCAGGGCCTCAATATCTTTCTTGCAGTGAGGGGCCCAAAACTGGACACAGTACTCGAGGTGCGGTCTGACGAGTGCTGAATATAGGGGAACAATCACCTCTCTGCTCCTGCTTGCAACACTGTTTCTGATGCAAGCCAGGATGCCATTGGCCTTCTTGGCCACCTGGGCACACTGTCGGCTCATGTTCAGCCGAGCATCAATTCTTCAAGTGTCTTGTAATATTATGGACAAGGATGTTGGTGATCAGATTTTTTTTTTTTTTTTTTTTTTAAAGTGGAGAAAGCTGTAACCATCTTTGGTAATTTTAACACTCAGCTGAGAGACTTAAATAAGTACGTACCTGGAGGATATACATTAAAGAGCAATCTCATGCATTTTTTACCCTGGAGGAGGTGTTAGGTTTGCGGGTCACTGATTCAGTGAGTCTGAGATGAAACCATGTGACCTGAACACCGACTCTTACTATAGATTGAGACTGAGGTTGAAGGGGAGCTAGTTAACCTTTGTAACACCATTATATACATGCTACTTTAAGAAAATTCTACTTCCTGAAGTTGTCCCCATTCAATGCCTCTCCCATACCAGGGCATTCTCTTCCTGAAAAGCTAGTTTGTTCTCTAAGAATAGCTCAAAAATATATGTCTTTTTTTTTTTTTTTTAATTTCCTGCCTGAAGGCTGGCTAAAAAAGCCAGTGAGAGGGAACAACTTCCCATTACTTTCAAGAATATTAGTTGACTGTTTATGGATGAAGTAAACAGTGGAGCCTTCATGTTCTGGGCATGCTTTCCACAGATCTCTGCTGTTTATAGGGACAAGAGCAGGGTTTTATTCCAAGACTTTTCCAAGACTTCTTTGGATTCTACTGAAGAATGCATTAAAAGCATTTCTTTTTGCCCCTTTTAAGTTAAACTTCTTTCCACTTAGGACTTTGACCTTTCTTCCTTTGTCCATTTATTTCCTTAGGTTTCTGAAAACTTGCTGGTGAAAATACGACTGTAAGATTTCCTCTCATTTCCTTATGGTCTCACGTGATATGTGAGAAAGGCTGTGGATGGTCTTGGGAGATATTCCTTTCTTAATAACTCTGCCTTAGGGGCAGAAAGGCAATAAATAAAATTCTGATCTATCTATAGCTATTTTAGGTTCCTAGAGCCTCTAAATCAAGGCGCATAATGGTCTGGGCCATACTTTTTAAAGTCAAATGGAAATTGCCAATTACTCATTATGATCTCCTGTTCAGGGAAACGGCAGAAAAATGAGTAAAGCAAAATCTGTGACATTGGCATCACCATACTAGGGATACTAATCTACCTCATTCATAGTAAAGAAATCATGGTTGAGGTAGCATTTTGTAAGTTCTCATCTCAGAACTCTCTGAAGAACCACTGGAGCTAAGAATCATAAGCAGAATCATCAGCTAATTATTGGTTGACAGTGTATGTACTGAAAAAGGTCAAACTCTGCTGGTTATGAAGAACTCAAGGAATAATCTTGGATAACTAAAAAAATAAAAGATTAAAAATGGAATACTGAAATAGATTGTTTTTGAACTCCATTTTTTATTTATGTGGAAGTGAAATGACTTTGATGAATAGAAGCATCCCTAGGAAATCTAATTAGGAAATCTAGTCTCATCCTCCCCACTCACCTAATTTAAAATATATTTTTTTTACCAATTTTTCTTATTGTCTTTCTTTTAATAGTACCCTGCAAACAATTTTATATGAAATAAATCAGTTTCAACACAAGATATACAAACAATTCAGTATCCCTTGCAGTCCAGACAGTAATTGCTGTAAAAAGAAGAAAGTTTCAGAAACAGAGACAGAAAAATTTAGAATTTGTACTGGGTCTCCAATACCCTATCACAGAATCGCAGAATCACAGAATTGTAGGGGCTGGAAGGGACCTCTTGAGATCATCTAGTCCAACCCTCCTGTCAAAACAGGCTCCCTAGACCAGGTTATACACAGTAAGGGATAGGATTACCATATCTTAGTAGGGTAATAACTTGGTTGGAAAAGGGAAGGGAAATCAGCTTCTTAGTTCTGGAGTAACATGGGATCCACAGCATTAAAACTTAGAAATGTGGACCTAAATTTTTGCTGTTGCTAGAAGAGCCTGAAGAAGATGTATCATGAAATACTACTTTTAAAATTAGCTGATGACCAAAAAAACAAAATCTGGAGTGAATCTCAATTACCCTTTTTTTCTCTTTGGTTTTTATTTGGACTTCCTGAACATTTTTACCAAAAATCTAAATAATATCAACATAATTGTAGTTTTTGTTTCATAGGGAGAAAAAAAAGATCCATTACTTTCCTTTAAAATATTGACATATTTTAGATTCGTTGTTTTTTTTGTTTGTTTTTTTGTTTTTTTTTAACATCAGTTTTAATGAATGTTGATATATCTTTGGCTTGTTTTATGATAGGAAAGACTAAAGCAGTAGACCTCACATTTGGACTAGAAAGCAATGAAAACATTAGTTACTTTTTCAGTTTCTTCAAGCAGTGAGTTTGTCTTTTTATTTTAAGCTCCAAAAATATAGTGACTCAGTGCTTTTCTCATGCAGTTTGGTAGTTAAATTCTGAAGGTCAGAGTAACCCACGCCTAGCTCAGTCAGTCTAGAAAACACTAGATGAAATATTACACGTGACTCAGTGTGCTTTCTACCAGGAGTCATTGCCAAGAGCAGAATAGTAGGTGTAGGTACTTACTGCGTTCAGGCTTCAGTAAGCTTCACTGTGATAATTAATTCATGAGACAAGAAAGTTATACATGATTAAGGTCATTTCATCACCAAACAAGTGAGAAGTCTCTTAGTCTCCTGTTGTTCGCGTGTAGGTTGTTATTTGTAAGCCCAGGTTCAGAGGGGTCCTAGAAACCAAAGCCTGTTTTGATGATTTGTGCGATTCGTCTTCAAATGAAGCAACAAATATGATGGAAAGCTCCCTAGGGATTTTCTTCTGCCTGCAGGCATAACTCCTGTCTTACCTGAATCTCATTTCAATTAACTCCTCATCAACTATGTGCTGAACTCAGTCAGGGTCCATACCAGTCTGCAGTCTTCATAACTTGTGGCTAATAAACAAATTTGAGTAAAATCTAAACAGCATATCAGAGCCCTAGCCTTTCTTTCATATTTGATTGCTAACCATGGATATCCTGATTCAGCATTACTTTGTATTTTTTAAGTTATTTATGCTCCAGTTGAGTGTCTGCAGAAAGGTACCTTCTCTATTTTGAACTTTTTTTTTTTTTTTTTTTTTTTTTTTGCCATGGCAATGAATGGATATCAAGGCAATTGTTTTATATTTTGATGGGCTATATTGTTTTACTTTCTGCCTTTCTTTAGGCTTGGTAGGTAACGTCTGAAACAGTTTATCCCCAAGACATGTAAATCATTTATTACTTGTATAGCCAGTAACTACATCTATATTTATTACTGTAAAAACACTTGACACAAGTAACTAATTTAAAAGCAGTCATAAAGAAATGTGCATCCAGAACAAAGTACCTCTTAGAGCGTATTTGAAAGCTGCCTAGAGTAGGCCTGGCAAAAAGAACTTTTTAAAATATTGCCTCTAACCATGAACTGATATTAAAATACATTTCATTTACTATCACTTGAAAACCAGCCTCTCCTTTACTGTCATAGGTTTGTTTGGTATGTCAGGAGCTGTGATAGAAGATGTTGCCTACATAGAAGCTTGCTGCCAAAATATACACCATCTTATTCAAGAACATGATGACGAGACATTTTTAAGTCTCTTGATGAGACAAAAAAACAAACAAACTGATATTACATTTAGTAGGCTTTTCAGTGCACCTTGATGAACCAGTCTTATTCCAACTGTTTAATGGAATGGGAATCTAAAAAAGAGTTCATAGTAAAAGAAAGTGTAAAATTTCAGAAAAGAATTTAGAAGTCCTTGCATGTACCAGGGCTGATGATATCTCTATCAATGACATAGACAGTGGGATTGAGTGTATCCTCAGCAAGTTTGCTGATGACACCAAGCTGAGTTGTGCAGTTGACACAATAGAAGAAATGGATATCATCTAGAGGGACATGGGCAGGCTTGAATGTGAGCACAAGAGTGCCTAATAAGGTTTAAAAAGGTAAAATGCAAGATTTTGAACTTAAGTCAAGTCAGTTCCAGATATTAATATAGACTGGGAGAAGAGCTCATTGGGAATAACCTTGCAGACAAGAACCTGGGGATAAAAAGCTGGGCATGAACCAGAAGTGTGAACCAAAAAGCCGGAAGTATCCTGAGCTTCATTGAAAGAGGGGTGGCCAACAGAGAGAGGGAGGTGATTGTCCCCCTCTTTTCTACTCTTGTGAGAGTCCATCTGGAGAAGTATGTGTAGCTGTTGGAGCAGATCCAAAAGCGAACCACAAAGATGATCAAGGGGTGGAGCACCTCTCATCTGAGGATAGGTTGAGGGAGTTGAGCTTGTTTAACTTGGAGAAGGTTTTGGGGAGTTCTCATTGTGGCCTCCCAGTTCTTGAGGGGAACTTACAAACAGAAGGGAGATCAACTTTTTCACAGTCTGATAGTGACAAGACAAGGGGAATGGTTTTAAATTAAAAGAGGGGAGATATAGGTTAGATGTTTTTACTCAGAGTATGGTGAGGCACTGTCATATGTTGCCCAGAGAAGTTGTGGATGCCCCATTCCTGAAGGTGTTCAAGGCCTGGTTGAATGGGATCCTGGGCAGCCTGATCTAGTGGCTGGCAACCCTGCCCATGCCAGAGGATTTGGAACTAGATGATCTTTAAGGTCCCTTCCAAATCTAAGCCATTATGTTGTTCTATGGTGATTCTCTAATCTCTCCATCCAGCAGCATGTGTTAGTATGTAGCCTAAACTTTTTCTTTCCAAAAAAAAAAAAACTTTACTCATTATAGAAGTTATTATCAAGCTAGTAATGTAATAATGCTAAAAAAATTCAAGTGTGTTTGCTATTTCGGGAAAGGAGAACTTTCTTAAGTACTACAAAAGTATTCAAAAGAGTATGGACTGAGTTCTTTATTGGCTTTTGTTTAATATAGCAGTGAGAATGTAATAAAAGCTTAAGGCAAGCACTGAAAGTTATGGATTGTCTTTGAGAATTCATACAGATGAGGTGATATCCCAGATGCTTGGAGAAGGTGACTTGAGGAGAATCTTCAGTGGTACACTATTAAATGATCATTTTCAAAGCAGTCCATAGGTATTTAATGCATTTCTATGAATGGAAGTGCATACATAGAAGAAAAGAAATAGTATGGCTTCAAGCTGTATCTTTTTGTTTGTTTGTTAAAATTATAGTGTTCTCATAAACATACATGAAATTAACTAAAAACAGGTATAGCATTAATAAAAGTGGCAGAACCTAACTACTGCAGTAGTAGACACACAGTAAGAAGAAATTATATTTGAGTCTTCCACGATGAAAGGTCCAGCACAGGACTCAGGCCTTTCAGAAAACAACATTAGAATGCAAAATTATCTCTTTGGCTTGCCATGATCATCAGTTGTAAAGTTCCAACACTAATGGTAAAACAAAATGGATAATACTACTAGGTAGCCAAGCAAGTGAGAGTGGGATTACACCAAGTGGTAGATAACAAGCACAAGTGGAAAAGGAAAGGCTTCTCCTGAATATAGTACACTGATTTTACAACAAGGTTTAGGAAAAATTTAGACTAGTTAGAAAGAATCAAAATGAGACCATCAAAATAACTTAAGAAATTATAAAATTCAGAGGTGAGGATGGGCTAAAGAAATTTTGTCTCTGATTAAATTAGAGAAGACAGCAGTTGAATCTTCCACTATAAAAGGTTACTATTAATGAGAGTGATCAATTTTTTTTTATGTCCCCTGAGTGCAGTACATTAAGTATTCAGCTTAATTTCCAGCAAAGGATATCTTGGATAGATCAGAAAACACACTTCTGACTATAAGAATCATTAAAAGTCAGAACAGTCTGTTTAACAGGCTGCAGAAGCAGTATAACTTCAAGTCTTAAATCACACCAGCTCCTTTCAGAGAAAACCTGGCTGTATTTGAATTGTCCCAAAATAAGCTGATAAAGGATCTTCATTTATTTGTTTGTTTTCCTAACATTCAATTCTTCATGTTTGGAAGGTTTGTACTTAGAAGATAAAATCACTTTTGTCTTTAAGGTTGTTTTTCCCATTAAGGTCTTTAAGGTGGTTTTTCAGTATCATATCCAGTTTATCCAGCAATGTGGGAGCTATTTGGTTTATATAAAATTCCTCCTATATTACTCATCTATTGACATTGCAGCATTAATAAAACCAGTGCATTAAACAAGGCTTCTGCTACTGGTAATCAATAAAACATAGAAAGTTTCTAAATAAAAATAGTAAAATAAAAAAAATAAAAATAAAAAGAAGTTTCAGAAACTGTGAGGGAAATTACTAGGGAAAACAATAACTGATAAGAGATCCATGTTTAGCTAAAAAGGATGAAATTATTAACTACAATTTTATAACATAAGAAGCATTAAAACAAATCTTAATATAAATACGATGTAGGAGTTAGTGAAAGGACTTCAGAAAAATAATTAAAATTCCTGTAAAAACTAAAAAACAAAAGAAGTCAGCTTTTGAAACAGTACCTGAGGAGGAGTTATGATATAGTCAGAACACCATGTACCTGGAAGGGTAGAAATAGAAGCTATAGGCCATATCCAAGAAAAAAACAAATAAGCTTTAGAACAGCATGCAATTCTTAATTAAATCATGAGTCATACTGAAGCTAGCAGAGACAAAGGAAGAAGACACAGAGTAAGAAGAAATTATATTTTAGTCTTCCATGATGAAAGGACCATAGCAGTTCAGAATCATCAGAGAGGGGAAAAAAAAAAGTTTTTTAAAAAGCAAGAGAACAGCAGATGATTTTAAATGATCCATCAAGACAGAGCTGGAGAGTAGAACTTCATGGTCACAGAAAAAGACCATGCCATATCCACCTGCAAATCTTGCAAATAGTTTATCAGTGTCTTACTTAGAGTGAAGTGAATGGGAAGTGAGCAATAAAATTTCACTATATCAGCTTAGTAACATAATAAGAAAACTCTGCTAATCTTGTTAGTACAGGAGAGATGTTATTATTTTGTCCCAGAAATATTGCTGGTGCCTCTTTTTAATTTCCTACCAGTCAAAAAAGGAAAATGATTTGATTAGCTACTTTACTAATACTTACAAAGTATTTTTCATTTAGTATTGTGCAATAAATTTTCAGGCTACAGCCAGGAAGTATAGTCAGTGTAATGAAAGTAAAGGACAATGGTGATATGACTTATTGAAACCTATGGAAGTCAGTATTTTAAGAATTGCAACCTAAAAATATGATAAGAAAATCCTTTTCAAATGTGAGAGAATCAGTGGAATACAGATCTTGCTGTATATGTCCCAGCTCGTTGCAAGGGAGTTGGATTGGTGACCTGTAGGGTCCCTTACAACTCAAATGACCATATCATTCTATGATTCTATGAATATCAAAAGTCCAAGGAAGAATGTGAATGTGTCCCAAGGGTACATAAATTACAATATTTTCCACAAAGTATTCAGACATGAGAAAATAATTTAAAATACTCAAACTGAAAAAAGCTGAAGTCAGTAGCAATTATCACCTCTCTTCTTACAAAATTACTATTAAAACCTCATATGGAATATTTTATTCAACTTTAATTTTCTAACATTAAAAATGACAGAGATATCCTGCAATTCCAGTATTGCAAATGAGTTTAATATTCTAAGATGTTATTTTGTATGAGCTTACTGCACTAAGTACCCAGGAGAGCCATAGAGTACAATTCTGTGAGACTGAGAATTGACATACAGGTTATGTAGGTAAACAAAAAATATATATTTTTTTTATTTATATAAGGAATGGAAAATTATGTATTTGGAAAGAAAATAAACTTGAGAAAAATTCTTATGTTATGTGGAAAGCAATTGAGAACACAAGCATTTAGAGAAGAATGTGAAATATTGAGAAGACATGCATACAAAAACACGCACATATTTTGAGTTAAAGAAAACTCCAACATAGGAATGTAATTGGTAGGTAATACTACTGCTGAGATAATTTATAAGATTGCTTTAAATGTTCTACCCTTTCACATTGGCAGTTATAATTACAAGGAGATAGACAATCCTGAAATAAAAATAATTTCTGAATAAATAATTTCTTTAAAATCACTAACGGGAATTTGAAATAACAATTTTTAAAAAGTTTTTCTTTCTTTTTTCACTTTGTTTTTTTTTGTGCTCATTTTTTCTCATTTCACAATAAAAACATTAAAAAAAGAGCAAATGGGAAGTGAACTGATTTACATAACTACATTTTGTTGAAATACAATCTCTGTGATATTTCCTGCATAGACAGGTAACTATTTTTAAGTTCCTATATTATCACACACCCCACTTTCCTTTGATCATTGTTACATTTTAAAAAACTGTAGTTAAGTTTTATCATCCATCATTCTGTTATTATTTTGGAAAAGAAACTACAGAAAGAGCTTAAAATTTCAGTTCAGGAGAAGAAAAAGAGTATAAACTTAATAAAGAAACAAGATCCTCGGAGGCAGCTTCTGCAATCTGCAGAAGAGAAGGAAACTAAGAAAAATTATATTTTGATTGCTTTTGGGTGCCCAATCTAAGAAAAATGCAGTATATTTCTATATAAGAAAGGTGCCCAGCATTCTCTGGGACATGGAATGCCTTCAGCTGAGCAGCAAAAAGTTCTAATTTCCTCTGAGTTAAAAAGCAAAAATCTGAAAAAAAACCCTTACACTTTTCCAATCACCTTTACAGAAAGTCCACAATGGATCTGCAGTGGAGCTCAGTATTTCATCTACACAAACTGAGCTCACCCTGAGTTTATCCTGATATCCAAAGAGCATCATTAAATTACACCACAAATATCTTGCATCTTTTATTTTATTTAACCTCAAATACAGATGATTCTGTTTAGTATACATAGAAGTCTTGTATCCTTTATACATTCTGCCTTGTACCAGGAGTAGTTGCCACATTTGTTCCCATTACAAGCTATTAACTGGAAATTTATAATAGTGAATCAGTCCCAGTGTTGCTTTTTCCTACAGGTGTTCCCTATGAATCTGAACTTTAATCTTTTCATATTCTTAATCTTTCAATTTTATCATTAATACTACTGAAATTCAATATGTAAATGAACAATTTTAGCCACAGGAGAAAAGATGAAGCCAGCCAATTGTGGACTTAAAGCTTCGGGGAAAGAACAAGAAAGACTGCACTTCATGCACAGGGCCTACATGTTCAAAGTGCTGTATGAGCATTCATTAGAGGAAAATGTCTCCTTTCATCCTCCCATGCTAATTACTGTTAGAAGTAGCAAAACATTAGCAGTATTACTGCATATACACTGCACAATATAGTACCCTGTCATGTATTAATTAGCAAGAGAGTGAGAGAGAAAACGTTTACTGGAAATTTTCCTACAGAGCAAAAGCAACAGGAGAAGAGAAAGTATGTTATTGAAGGCAGCAAAATGTAAAGCCCAGATTAAATAAGTAAATCTGAAGAAAACTGCTCGCTGTTTTCTGATTTTGGTTAACTTACTGTTTTTAATTACTATTTTAATTACTTTTTTAATTACTATTTTTTGTCATCATAGTGAAAGAGGAAGTATTTTTTTAATCACAAGTTTCCATTAAACCTTGTTCAACTTGCCTATATTCAAAGAAAAGAGCAACTGTCTGCTGTCTGAACTCCAAACAAATTGTATTAGTAAATTCTCCTCCACTATAAACCTGTTTCTTTCCCAAAGTGAGCTTGTAAATCGCATAAGTTGACCAATATGCCTTTCTCAAATGCTGTGCAAAGTGAAGACTCAGAACTTTAAAGCATTTATTAGGTTTTCTCTTTTCCTTGAGAAAGTCCCTAACTGGAATATTAACATAATTTTCCACTGGTTTGTTTTATTTCAGAACTCTGCGACAACTTGAATGAGTTTTTCCACTAATTTTCCTTATCAGTGAGAAATGCAAAACTTTTATCATATTTTTAAGAATAGTATCAGTTCATTTATATGGACAAAATCTTGTTTTCTGTGGGTTTTATTTTTGTTTGCTTGTTTACTTGTTTTCCTTTTAAATTAACTAGCTTTGCATTCCACTGGTAAGTTATGAAGGAGGAAAACTGATCTGTATTCTGGTGCAAAGGAGAGAAAAAAGGACTGTTTTTGTTGTGATTGTGGCTTCTTTTCCTGTAGGCATATAAATCTGAAGTTAAATAGTTTTTATTTCCAAACTCTACCAGAAAAGCTGTATATAAATACACATTCTTCCCCTCCACCTAAACCCCCCCCCCCTCCCCCCAAGAAATAATGAGTGACCAAAGAAAATTTTCTAAATAATACAAAACCTTTTGTTTCAAAACAAACGTATTCATTAAAGAAAAATACCAATTGTTGTGCCTCAGTCTGTCTTTCAAATCCACATGTAGAAGCAGCAGCTAAATTCCTGAATAAAATGGATACTTTGTCCAATAAGATATGGCCTTTCTCTACCTTCTTTTCTGAAGTTTGAAATGATAGGGGATACTATTAAATACATAACTCACATCTGGCTTCTGAAATTTTTACACATATGAGGAAAGATGGAATATTCTAGCAAAAGTCAGAACTGATTAAGAGAAAAATGCAGCCATGTGGAAAATCTTATTATTACATATGATTAAAAAAAATTAAACAAAGATTTAATAAAATAGAGTAATGATGTAATGTTTGTATACCCACAGATCAAAGGTATGCCTAACATTACCAACTAATTCAGTGAACTAATATACTACATATATTATTTATGTGCATTTGTGCTTACTGATTTGTCAGAAGGCTTCCTTTCTGCCAAATAAACTTGTATCTCCTCCCCTCCCCTCCCCTTCACTTTATTTCTTTCCAGATTAAGTCCATTTCAAAAGGATTAACTGTTGCCAACTGATAAAGCACAACTTTTCTGTAAATACTTTATAAATCTTTCTCTTATTAATGTCTATACAAACTATTCAAATATGTGGTATGTTTTGGACAACTGAGGAGGTAACATGCACAGTTTGTGAGTAAAGCCCTGACAGACATATATCAATTACATACAATTGATAAATACAGTAGGTATCACTAATAAATAGCATTAATCAATATCTCTATACATTTGATATAACTGAATTTAGCACTCTATATTCTGTAATGAGTCACCAGACTATGGAGATAGCTTTAGCAGTTTTCTGGGTGGGATTTTTTATCCTACTAATTATCAGTCTTTCCCAAGGGAGCCCCAAATTCAGGTCTATTGTAGAAAAGTATTGGATTATATAGCAGAACGATATCATGAATTTAAAATTTAATTTTCGTCTCTCTATCACACAGTAGCATGCACCTTTTTTTCCTTCACTGACTAGGAAAAAAAATCCCAGTAGAGATAGTTTCAGACTTGCAGCTGACAAATATTGTATTTAATTATATCAGAATGCAGAAGAAAAATCTGAATACTAAGACCTCCCCTCCAAAAAAACACCTCTCTATAATAATATTTTTTCCATATGAGTCCTTGAAATTGTATCATTTTGAACAACTAATTATGCCAGGTTCAACCACAACACTATTTTAAGAAGATTCAAGAGACACATTTAAGACCTCATGTTACCATTTATCTTACTGCCTGAAGTGTTAAAAATTGGATATTTTTATCATTTAAGATGGTTTTATTTTTATTGATTGCACATGGATTTTGGGGGGGGCTGCAGCTCTTTTTCTCTACAGATTTATCACCAAAATGCTACAGTTAAAAACAATCAAACAAACAAACAATCAAACAAACAATTTTAGAAAATATGTAAATAAAGATATTTGAATGTCATCTAACTCATTCCCTGTCCCAAAGGCAGGATGGACTCAACAGGTGGATTTGATATTAGCAATATGGATTTGCAAACAGGCCAGCATTGCCACATCTACTCTAACACGAAAAACTGACATGTAAAAAGGTTTAATCACAACAGTGAAAATATCCTTCCTGTGTTTTCCTTCAGAAGGCACTTCCTCAGTGTGTTGTTGAAACTTGTCTTCATTGCAGCTCACTGCTAGTTTAACCTTTACTAGTTGTAAGAGATTATTCTTTTACATCATTGTCTCAAAGATCGCAGGGGACAGAGATGAACAAGTCCAAGCAAGTCCCAGGCAAGGGTTGAGAAATTCTTTGTCTGGAGAACACTGATGGACAAGGACAGGGGGAACAAGAGAGAAAGATAAGCTGCAGATTAATGGCCAGGAAGCAATCTTTTGTGTGGGTTTATCTCAAGGAAGATGGCCACCTCAGGAGGTGCTGCACTTGACTCTTACCCAAGTGCCCAGGAATGCCATGCTGGCAGAAGAAGACGGATAAAAAGGGGACCTAAAATCATGAGGTTGAGGTTTGCTGGCAACAGATTCCTCATGAAGAGGAAGAGGTTTCCGACATGAGAAGCTTCACGACCCATCTCTCTCCCTCCTGGACTTGCTCTGCTCTACCAGCATGCTGAGGAAGAACAACTACGTAATTCCTGCGTGCTGACGGACTCTCCTGGGCCTGCTACCTGAGTCCTGCTGCTTCCTCCCGGATTGGCTCTGTGACTTCTTCCTGCTACCTGCTTGCTGCCTAAGGCCAGCCACGCTGCTGCTCTCCCCCTTGCTGATTTTGCCTCGGACCTTCGAAACATCATGCAGCAGGACCGCTGCTGGATCCTGGTGACTATCCCCGCTTTACACGATTCTTGCTTCTTTCCTATCTTTTCTATCATCCTCCTTCCCTTCCCCATCTCCCTGATTAGGATTTATAATAAACTGGTTGGACCAACATTTGAACTGTTGTTTTTTAATCTCACACCAGGTATGTCATATTAAAAGAACCTTCTCTCCCTCTTGTAAATTGGAGTGAGACACCAGTAATTTAAGTCTGGGTAAGACACAATCAAAACAAAAACTTGTGAACATCCAGTGGTTGGGCTGCTTTCAAGTATGGCTGTGGTTTGCGTCAAATAACCTTCTCTTGAACTCTGTTCAGAAGATAACACAAGCCACAGACATTTCCTAACAGGCAAACAGCAGACCCTGTGGTAAGATGCATTTAGTTGAATAAATGTGACCTGTATTTTACCAGGACCACAGGAAAGGGCGCGGTCAAGTCTTTTGATATTAGCACAGTTATAGTCTTTGGGAAAATGAGACACAAATCCAATTTTACTTCAATTTTGTCATCCTTCATGGTCTGAGATCAAGCAATTCTTTCATCTCATATCACCAATACTTACCACTGCAGAAACAGGTACACACTTGTTCATCTGCAAACACATGTTTCCAGCACTGCAGAATTCAGCAATCATGGATTTTGAGTATTCAGACTACATATGCAGTAAGCCTATAGCTGGCCCTGGAATTTTTAAAATTCTACACCAATAACTTCTCTTATAATAGCTTAATGCTATGCAGTAAGCATTCACAGATTTACATTGTCTTCATGTTTTTTGGGTTTTTTTGTTTGTTTGTTTGTTTGTTTAATGCTGTTGCATCCATATCCTAAATCCTTTAATGCACTGTGAAATATGTACTATTAGTGACATTTCCACATTCACAGGATTTCACAACCAACACAAGGCACCTTGGCTTCATGAACTGCATATTAAAAGTGCACATTATAGTCATGGTAAAGTGAATAAAACCATACTCCCAAGGTTGCCTGTAACAAGGAGATACAAGTATAGCAAGGCACTTATTTCTTTTTCATGAGAATATTATGAATTACACTAAAGAGATTGTGATTACATTCAGCTGTGCAATAACAAAATTTTGAAACTGTTACTATCCATTTATATTTTGTTCCAAGCCACTCTATTTCATGGTTGAAAAATTCCTCTAAATCTGCCAAGGGCTCTCCATAGGCTTCATGATTTTGACTTCTTCCAACTCAGTAATTGTGAACAATCTTGCCATCTATATATGTAACATTCCTATGAAATGTACAGCAATGGAGAATTAATATTAGGAGGGTGACATATTTTTAGTCAAGTTTTACTGCAATTTTGCTGCTGAAAACCTCAGTAGAATGGCAGCACTGTAAAATGATACAGCTCTTTGTGGAAGATCATCTGCTATTCTGTGGAGCAGCACTTAGAGGATTGCTGTGTTAAGTGGCCACTAAGAGCATAATTAACAATTTGACTTAGTACTACTGTTATAATCTGAGAGCCAAATTAGATTTGTATTCCAAAATATTACTTCCAAAACCATATATCAAAATGAAATATTCCTTGGCCATCTTCTAATGAGCTGCCAATGGCTAGTTGCTTCTAGAAAGTGGAAATCAACATCCAGGAATGCTTAACGGAGAATAAAAACAAAACAAACAAAAAAACTCCATGAGAAATGAAGAAACAAAAACAAACAAAAACAAACAAGGATCACCATAGCCTGAAATTTGTGACGATATTTTCTCTACGTACCTAAGCTTACCTTTACTTCTTACTGTATCAGAGTTACTTGTGAATATTCTAAAGCACTGCCAAATAACTAGCTTGAATCTAATTCACTACTTTTCAGTGACTTCAAGACATTTGTCCTTACACAAAATCCTGTGATATCAGATCATCATATTGGTTTCTCTTAGTCCAAATCTGACAACTCTACATCATTTTATACCAACTGACATCTTCCGCATTAGATTTTGCAACCTGTAACTGCAAAATTTGGGTGTGTATTAGCCCTGATGTTGAATAGGCAAATACATGTTTCATATAATAAACTGTTGTCTGTCTATATATTTTGTCATACTTAGTAACTAGGCAGATTAGAAACTCAGGCATCTGCTCTATCAGATCAGCTTTAGAATTTGCTGCAGCCCCTAGAGGATTTGGCATCTTCTAAAATAATCAAGGATTTGTGAGACATAAATACCATGTTATGGCTTTAACAAACGTTTTTTTTCCCCACCAATGATTCCAGCCAGTCTGAGAATTAAAGCTGTTGTATAAAAAATAGGTAATGTAATACACTTCCTGAAGGGAGTCATAGCAGAGATAGAAATGAGGGGATAAGTTTTCCATACATTGTCATAAATTTGTAAATTATACCTTTGCTTAAATATTATGATTGTTTATTTGTTTTGAATATTGTTTAGGTCTCAATGAATACTAAAAATTGTCATTCTTGATAACTTTGTTAATTGCACAGAATTTCATGTTGCTCAGAATATCTAAAGAAAAAAAAGAGCTTAAATTAAAGTAATAAAAAAAATTGCATGGTTTATGGAAGTTACAGTAGTTTATATGAGCTGAGAATCTAACACAAAAATGAGGATGAAATAGTTCCTTCTGTAATTTGTGGAAAACACAAACGGGATATTTTAGAAGCAATATTTTAAGAGACAACTTGCATGCCTGACATGAATGGCATAAGACATTGAACTCTGAAGTGCTGATTTTCCTTCCACACAAGTAAATTGTCTTATATTTTACTGATATTTTATATGCTTATCTGTTTTTTCTTTTCCTTTATTTATGTAAGGTGATTTCTCCTTTATATGGCTTGTTTGTTCACCTTGATATTTTTAGGGTCTGAACATTTATTCTGGGAATATGCTTTGTTTGTCAGGATGAGTCATGCTCATCCCCTTTAATATAAGTACATAAACAGAACAGAAATGTCCTTTATGTCTTCAGAGCAGGAAGACATTCTCTTGGTCGCATGCAATTTCTTTCATTTAATAGAGCTCTTATCTGAGGTGAGCAAAAAACAGGACCACTTTTCGGCACTTGTACATGTGGGTTTTCTATTGTTTTGTTTTGTTAATTCCTATGGTGACTGTCTTCATACACTCACATATCTTTTATGATTTGCAGACTAATGCAACAGCTGTTGGGTTCCTTACTGCTTAGTAAAATATGCACTTACATATTCTTACATAATTTTCTTGATTCTCAAATTGAGATGTTAATGTTCTGTGCATGACCATACATTGTTTTGTAGACAAAATTATATGTCTTCCCTGTGAAGTATACCTTTCAAGATATTTTGAATATTGTAGAATTTTTTGTATTATTGTAGAATTTTTTTGTATTGTTATGCATCTGTTTTGTATGCAGGTAACATTTAATGTAGTTGTGTCTGTACTTCCCTCAAACTGAAATACATGTATGATTGCTGTCTTAACGTAAATCCTTCTTGCACAAAGGACAGTGATACTTGCACTTACTTAAAACAGGTACATACATGCTATGCATATTTGCGATGAACAGGAAAAAGGTATTTCCTAAGTATACTGCCCTATGCCAACATCATGAAGTTTGACAAGGCCAAAGGGTAACCCCAAGCAAAGATATAGGTTGGACGGAGAATGGTTTGAGAGCAGTCCTGAGGAAAAGGATTTGGGGTGTTGTTTGATGAATGACTTCACATGAGCTGGTAATGTGCAATTGCAGCCCAGAAGGCCAACTGTATCGTGGGTTGCATCAGGAGAAGCATGACCAACAGGTCAAGGGAGATGATTCCACCCTTATACTCTGCTTTCATGAGACTCCACCTGGAGTACTGCACCCAGTTCTGGGACTCCCTATACAAGAAGGACATGGAATTGTTGGAGCAAATCCAGACAAGAACCACAAAGATGATCAGAGGGCTGGAGCACCTTCCCTATGAGGACAGGCAGAGAGAGCTTGGGGTCTTCAGTCTGTGCAAGAGAAGGCACCTGGGGGACCTTCTAGCAGCCTTCTGGAACCTGAAGGGGGCCTAAAGGAAGGCCAGGGAGGGACATTCTCTTAGGGTTGGAAGTGACAGGATTAGGGGAAATTGCATTAAACTGGAAAAGGGTAAACTTGGACTAAATATTAGGAAAAAATGCTTTACTGTGAGGATGGTGAGACGCTGAAACAGGTTGCACAGAGAGTTTGTAAACGCTCCTTCCTTGGAAGCATTCAAGACCAGGCTGGAATGGGGCTTTGAGCAACCTGGTTTAGTGGGAGGTGTCCCTACCTATGGCAGTGAATTGAAACTAGATGATGTTAAAAGTCTCTTCCAACTGAAACCCTTCTATGATTCTATGATACTCAATGTACTTCTTGTTTATGTGTAACTGTCCTGATCAGTATTTTTGTTTTTTCTTTTATACGTAGATCACTCCAAAATAAAAATAAATGCCTCCTATTTATTTCAGTGGAAATTACAACAGATACAAAGAGCACAATAACACTATTTGATAGAGGAAGTTCTTAGCTGCAAAACAGTTACTTTCAACACAGTCACCATTATTAGCTATGCATTTTGCTAGCAGTGAACGAATGACTGTCATACTCATAAAAATCTGCATGGCTAACCAGAACATGGAATGTCTTTCACACCATTGTCACTGCTGTTGAAGCACATCACCCACCACATCACTTTGCTCAGATCCACTGTTTGGTCTTCATTAATGTTCAGTTAGATGCCATTTCTTTCTTCGTGGAGCTATTCAGAGACACATTTTTCTTCATCTGTACTTCCATGTCAGACACCATTTTGTCCCTCTGCTGCCATCTGTCACACAACAAAATATTAGGGAATATTGGTGAGAAAGTTCAACACCTACTGTCATATCACCAACATCTGCCTCTGATGTTGTGGGCCAGTGTAATAAAATAAGATATATTATTTTCAGAGATTTTTTATTTCAGTCCTGGTCACAGTATTCTAGTACTTAACTCAATTTCCTCCTCTTAAATTGCATTAAAATTTCTTGAGTGAAAGAAATTAAGTTGATTCCTTAAAAACACCTCTGAAACAAAGTGGAAAAAGCCATGTTCAAGTTTATCCATCCTTTCTTGTGAAATACTCCAAAAATTTTCTGAAAAGGATGTACAAAGATGGGGGGATAAGAATGGGAAAGAAAAACATGTCAGAGAAAATGCATATAGTTCTATTTACATTTTTTTTTTTTTTTTAACTTTGTAGCCATTACACCAAAACTTAATTATTATTTACAATAATTGAAATAATAAAACTTAATAATTAGTTATAATAAAACATTTATATTTTGTGTAAATCACAGTCTTCTAGTTTTTAGTCCTAGCAGTTCATCTGCCCTGTTGTTTGTGAAGTACACTCACAAGGGCATCATCTTCAGCTAGTGTAAGTCACCACAGCCCCATAGTGGAGTTACAAAATTTGAAAACAATTATATTTTTCAATGTTCACTGTCCTGAGCATATACTGAAATCATAGGCATACTCTGAAATATAGCTTGCAGCCTTCTTACCATCTCCTGCTTTTTCCATTGGTTCTGACTGAACAAGATACTAAGCTCACGTAAATAAGATAGGAAGGATCAGAGAGATAAGAGGGAATGCAAATATGCAATGCATATGCATCAGTTCAATGCACAAGAGTGATCAGATGAATGCTTTATAAGTTTAATTTATGAGTGCATCTTGACTGCATTGCTTAAGTTCAAAGTTCATACATCCTGCATGGCATGTTCAACTTGGATCAACACTTCAGAAATTTTGTCTCATTCCTAGCAAAAGAATGTATACCTCATGAACATTTTGCAGCATAAAATCATCCCAGATGATAAAGAATAAAAAGAAGAACCTTCTACATTCTTCTGGAGTGTGTTCACTCATTTCCTTCAACTCTTTTCCTCTTTGCTTTAAAAAAAAAAGTTTTTGCCCACTTTGTTATGAAATTACTGTTAATCTCTTGTTATAAATGTTGTCTCTGTCATGTACATCAAATAGTCAAGACAGAGCAACTCAGTTATGATTACAGCATCAGTAGATCTATTGCAGTTTACAAACCTGCGTTGCTTTCTTGAATCATCATTCTCTGTAAGTAGGCAGAAGAAGGGAAATGAGTTAATTTCTCGAAGAAGTGACAATGAGACAGTTTATATTGAAGAGGAACACCTACAGAGGCATACCCAAAATACAGTTCCCTTTGAAACGGTACATTCTAATCTTAGAGAAACCTGTTTCCTCATTCACAAGTTTTCCAATAAAAAAACATTAAGTGGTGCCTGAAAACAAATAGGAACAAAATCTTAAGCAAGTATAATATTCTGAAGTTAACCATTTGCACTAATTTTCAGGTCAAAAAAGAATTAACTGTATGTTGAGAAAGACTCTCAGCTTCTCAGGCAATAGTTAGCTGATTCACAACCATTGTTTTCGTAAATACAGAAAATAAATAAAGGTAATAGTAGAAAATATCACGGACATCTCTCCTGAATCTGTGGGTCTGCACATTTACATTCCACCTGACTTTAGCTCCAGACAAATAGTGAAGGCAAGGAGGACCATGGAAACTAAAACTAAAGGCAAGTGTTGTGTTTACAAAAGCACGTATCTGTCTCACTGATGAGACATTCTAGCCACAATAACTGACAACTAAAAAGAATATATTGCCCCAGATCTTTTCCAAATCAAATACATTCTTATAATTTGTTTTAGATTTACTTTTTTTTTTTTTTTCCTACTCCAAGCTTGGACATATTGAAAAAGTGATTCAATTTTTCTTTCTAGTGAAATTATTTTCTATAGTTTTCATGCTTTAGTTAAGATTTTGTTGAAAATTCTGCAAGGAAATTTTTACCTAAAGAAAACTAAAGAAAACTAAATGTGGCAGTTTATCTTTTTTATATTATTGAAATAGCTTTGTATTAGATTTTTTTTTTTCCTTGAGGTAGACATTAAACAAAATTTGGCTGTATAATACCTTTTCTAAGGGGACATTGAAGAATTAAAGCCTTAGTGGACACAAGTCTGTAACTTCAAGCTCGTGTAGTTACAATTAAGTATATTTAATCATAGATCTAGTAGATCTCTTTTAGCTCTTTCCTAAAACATCTAGATAATTATCCAAATAAAATCAACAGGAACACCTCCATAAAAAAAAATGTTGGAATAAGGATGCTAACTCTTATGAATCATTTAAGTAATACAGACTTCTTACGACAGCTCCAGCAGCCTCTCTATCTTGTGAAAAAAGCCTAAATCTTTTCTGGCTCTTAACTTACTTTTTAATGCAGGGTACAGAGAATGTTGGATATAAAGAAAATGCTCTTCAACAGAGTGTGATTGGGCACTGAAAAAGGCTCCCCAGGGAAATGCCCTAAGCTGCTGGAGTTAAAGAAGCATCTGGATAACACTCTCAGACATATGGTATGACTCTTCAGAGATCCTGTGTAAAGCTGGGAGTTGGGCTCAATTATCCTTATGGGTCCCTTCCAATTCAGGGTATTCTATGATTCTACGAATGAAAATGACCCGAGCACTGAGATCCTAAAGATCAAAAAGCAAAGGCTTGGGTCCTCATACCAGTACAAAGTAAGTAAAGTGATTGTCAACATGCAGCTTTACATCTTGGTTCTTTGTTTCAGATATGGGAACTGCCCTCAGTAAAGATCCTGTAATGGTTCTGAGTTCATGAAAATTAACAGTAAACTCAAATTCAGGAGCCTGGAAAACAGTTGAGTTGAGAGGGTCCCCTAGAGATGATTACTTTTTCTGTTTCTACTGGTGAGGGCAGAACATTATTTTTTGTTTAATCAAAATGAGGATAAAAATCCTGCAGCAGAATCTTTTGAAGTTTTTAGTCCCTTGTAGCAGTTTTCCTGTGGAAAAACTGTGCTACACACTCTGTACAATATGCAGATTAAAATACATGAGGCAAGTATTTATACAAGGACCTAAGATATGCATGATGGAATAAAGGACAGAAGTCACAGTAGCACAAAGAAGTTAGTAAAGGTGATCCTCTTAAAATCTCTCCAAACTGGGATATGAAGAGGGAAGCTTCTTTTATAACAAAAGGTCATTCCATTAAAGCAGTCTACAGCTTTCCTGCTAGGTGAACTTCTCTGCTGTCTACATTTCTTCCATACTCTCCCATTAGTATCTTTAGCGCTCAAAATCAGGTAAAAGAAAATGTTTATTCTGGAATGCTGGATGGTTGGATTTCCATTCTTTTTCTTACAAAAAAAAAAAAAATCACCAACAAGCATTAAATATGAAAGAAATATGGTATGAACACACAGGTCTATACAATGTGCACATATATACATATATAGTATTTCTTATATTAAGTAATGAACTAGTTAAAAATAACTTTATTAATATAAATACAATGTGATAAATTACATAAAGCTTAGAAAGAGTAGACATCACTCCACAAACATTTAAATATTGTTGCATATCAGAATGTCTCTGACATCAATTCTGATATGACCATGTAATAATTTTTTTAATTCTATAGACATTAATAGTGATAGAAAGAGAAATGGAATAGAAAAAGAATAGAAAAATAATAGACTTAAGATTTTTTAAAACAAATAAAGATAATTCTGCCTTGAATCCTTGTCCCCCACCACTACTTCAGTCATGTTTTTCTATTTTTATTAGTATCCAATTAAAACAACTTCCGAAGGGTTAATGTTTTCATGGAGCTTTTATGTCAGTGTTTGCATGAGATCACTATGGGGGTGACCTTTTTGTTTACCTTATAATTCCTTTCTTCAAACTGAAAAAACGAGGGCTTATTTTTCTTGAGAAAAAGGAAGTTGATAGCTATATCATGTTTTCAGCATTCTCGCAAGCAGGGACATTTCTGTCTCTTTTACAGAGACAAGAATAAAAACATAAACTATAAAAAGTCTTGTTTATTATATTCCGAAAAAATATATTTTGTATCTTATAGCTTTGTTTCCTAAGAGATTTAATGCTGAACATAATTTGGAAAACTGAATCTTTTCTTCTAACGAAAATTTCACGATACAGCCACATGTCTGTAATGGTCATAAGGAATGTCCAGGTAGACAGATAAACTGTTCTTTAAGAAAAAAAATAATTAAAAAAATAAAATAAAATAAAATAAAATAAAATAAAATAAAATAAAATAAAATAAAATATTAAAAAGCTGAATTACTTTTGAGATTAATTGACATAACTGGTATTAAACGCTTGAAAGAATATGTCTGGCTGTTTTTTTTTGTTACCAACTTCACTTGGTAGACCTAGAAATGACTTAAGATTATGTTCATATCAACATTTTAATGGGATGAAAGACAGGATTATTTTTTCCAGCAAGGCTACACAAACTCTTCACTTAAACCCACTTGCACAGATTAAAAGGCAAAATAAAATTGCTGTGATCTTCAGATCTGATCTCCTGCATGACATCAAATTAAATATTTCTCTGAATAAGTTATTTCATGGATTAAACTTGTATTTTAGAGAGGAAAGAAAATCTTTCTCGTTCTGATTTTGGTATTTCAGTAAATAGTTGATTCAAGACACTGACTGACCAGTTATACTAGCAGCAACATAGAGTTCACACGTGTCCATTTTATAATCCTCATTTTTCTAGCTTCAAGATTAAGACTACAGTCTTATGAAAATTCTGGTAAACTGAAGACCTTCTCAGAGCTTCCTTTCTCATAGCAGTGTCTGTGAAGCCTGCAATTACTCCCTGCTCCTACTTGACATTTCTCTGGGCACATGGACAAAGCTGGCTTCAGTCTTTCTGTTTGCAGTGCCTCTGCCTCTCATGCAAGGCAGCGGTGCATAAAGATTTCCCCTTAAGCACCAGTGCCTTTCTGGATTCCTATCCCTGAGGAAGCCAAATGGAGACCCAAAGTGCGACAAGTGCCTTCCAGCTTAGTGGCCAAGGATAATAAACATGAAAAAAATCTTGCATGAATATGAATGTGTAGCTGAGTCCCATATAGAAGATATTGGGTTGTGTGATAAAAACTTGTTGACATACCCGCAAAGATGATCAGAGAGATGATGGTAGGTGGGGAACCTCAGGTCACTCCCTTCCTACATATACCCAGGCTCATCACAGGAGCCATCAATTTGTCCAAGTTCCATTCCTGCAGACCGTGAGATAACAAAGACCCAAATGCATGTGGAAACTCAAGGACTCAGAGGCAGGGACGGTCTGTCTAGCTGTTTGTAGGGCTGCCTGAGGAGAATCTCAGCCCTGTTGCCTCAGTATGAGACTCATCTGATTAAGTCAATGCTGGAGTATGTTTCAGGGTGGTATGGAACATATTATGGGGTGTGAGGGAATTTTAGGATTGGAGTCTTTTATAAGTTGTATAGAGGAAGAAACAGATCCAGGTGATCTGTGGAGAAACAAGTGTATGAAAATAGAGAGGTAAGGTGTTAGAAGGACCAGTCTCTGGCTATATCCTGCTCCTGATCATCCTTAGTGCTAAGTTGCACTTACCAATTATTTTCACAGTGTAAATGCAATACTTAGAGACATGCATTAATGGGTATAGTGACAGGTTGATGGTGGGCCTAGAAGATCTTAATCAAACCTTTATGATTTTATGATTATTATTTTTTTTATGGTTTTTTTTTTTTTTTTTTTTTTTTGGTGTATGGGAGTCTGGGTGCCTGCAGCTGTGTTGGTACAACAGTCTAGCCAACAGCTGGAGGGATCTGAGTGTGTCACACCGTGTGCCAGCCTTAAAGAGAGACCTTGGGTCTCTGGGATCCATGTGCCTCTGACACCAAAAGCCAGAGTGAGCGTAGGTACACAGGTAAGTGAAGAGTAATTTGAATGAGGTGGCAGCCTTGAGCGCTAGTTTGTACAGGCATCAGCAACTGGGGAGACTGGGTTCCAGAAGTAACTTCTGGGCAGACCAAGAGTTTGAATCAGCTGCTAGACAATCCATGTGGCATGTGTATATTCTCACTAACAAACCTCTCTCTACCTTTCTCAGACAAGAATCTTGGGAGCAGGATGAGTCCATTGTTAGTGTTCATAATTTGTGTGAGTGCTGTGATTGTGCTGTAGCAGACAATTTATATATGGTACATGTACTCTGTGCATGTGTGCCTGTAGCAGACAAGCTCAGTTGTACTGATGGTTGGACCTGAGGGCATGGAGCTGCTGCGTGCCCCCACTGAGATTTTGCAGTTCTTATCAGATATGCCTAGTGCTCCACTGGGAACTCTTCGCACAGACCTATCTGGTGTGATCCCTGTCATTTCCAGAGTCATGGGTTACCAGGAAAAGTTCCCCATCCTGTGGGAATGGACTGCATTCACATATGCTTTGCTGAGAGGCCTAGATAGTAGCCTGTGGAGATTTTTTTGTACCAGTATCCAGCCCCCTTCATTCGTCTGCTCCCACCTGCCTTTTCCCTCCTTTGGCAATTTGTGTACCACTTGAAAACTGTATCAGTAATTATTTTTTCCCCAAGACATTCATAACTGCATTAAACAGATTAAATCCAAAACTTGATCCCTGAGAATTAACATCCATAGCCACTTAACAAGAAATTCTGCTTGTAATTACTCTGAGGCACTATTTTCATAGACTTTACATAGAATGTACATTTTATTCTTTTACATTATTTACCAGTATACTGTGCCTTATAAAGTCAGTGACAGAAATCAAAGAATATTACAGTACTTTAATAAATCAAGAGAAGATCTGTTTTGCAGAAACCTATGCTGATTTTCATTAATTAAATTTTAATCTTTTAAAAATTCAGTCTTGTATTACGTTTCATTATTATTCCCAGACTGATTTTAAGATGACAGGCTCACAAATAAATTGTTTATTCTATTTATTGTTTTTTGAAGATTTACATTACATTTATCTTTCTCCCAGATGTTTCCTGAGTGTCCTCCTTGCTTCAATACAACATTGAGAGTGTAGAGAAAGCCTCTGACACTTTTGTTATGTCTTTGATACAGATTACATTGACATGCTGATAGTAGATCCAAGCAAGAGGAGGAAGTTTAACAACCTTCAAAATAACTTCTGTAATGGAGATTTTGTTATCATCAACTATGATGGGACTGTATTAGCTGGCCGTTTTGCAAAAGAGAACAGAAATGCTGTAACAGGAAAAGTTTCAAACTTGTTAAATGATTATTATTATGAATTCATTATAATTTATTTTATTCTGTGTTCAAACACACACAAAAAAGCCACAACCCAAACATAGAATCAGCCAAGTATTTCCCTCACTGATTTTGCTGCCCTGGAAGCTTAGAGTCCATGATGTTGAAAAGCATGCTGAAATATCTTCACCATGACGGGCATGGATGGCAAGGTTACCAGAAGGCCTCCTCAAAGTCCACTGGCACCGTAGCCCACTGCCAAGACTTAGCAGAGAAAGGCAGTGAAAAATACATTTCACCAAGTAGCTGAATGGCTGTAATTGCATGCAGCTCAGTTTATTATTTCTTTTATTATTTCCATTGTGCACTGGAACAAAATCAAAAAAGGGCATAATCAACTATTGAAACAAAATCCACACAATGGACACTTGAACTTCCCCAGCCACTTTAAGACTATGTACAACTTGCATCTATCCACAGTATAGAAAGATAGCTTGACTGCACTGATTCCAATTGCCTGACTGTACATAGGCAAAGTATTTTTATTATTCTAAGATGCCAACTTCTAATTCTGTTGATTAGAGGAAGCACACATAGTAATCCCAAGTGATTAATCTCCATATTTGAAGTGATAAAAAAGAGATAGGGAGAAAGCGGAAAAAACAGAATGGGGCAGCCTGGGATTTGTGTATTTTATATTTAGAAGCCATTTTTTTGTTTGCTATCATTTGATAAAGGATCTTGAAATAAGCATTTTATCTTATTATATTACAGAATGCAAGTTTTGATCTGTGTTAGATTTTAAATTAATCAGAAGTTTGTCTTTGTAAAATTTACAGCTATAATTTAAAAATGAAATAATTTTGAATGAGGATAAAATACAAAATTTGAGTAAATTTAATATTTTCTGCCCAATGCTAATTAAATTATACTATGTTTATTAAACAAACTAACTGCAAATTGATTACCAAAAAGATTATATAATAATATTCAAGCAAACTTTCTCTCAAAAATTCAAATGTGTAGCTAATATTTTATCTGTACTTGCTTCCGCTCAGGTTTGTGAGTTTCTGAGCATACAGAATTATAATTTTTGGGGAGTCTTTTGTGATTAATTTCATCTGCACAGCTTAGGTCTGCTAATGATTTATGTCTGTAATCAGTCATGCAATCAGACAACTGGAGGAGTTGAATAAGTCTAACAGTTTACGTGTGCTTATGGAAAAATGCAAGTACAAATGGAAGAAAATAACACAAACCAAAAACGAAAAGAAGAATCGCTAATATTAGTGAACTATTATAAAGAGTTTGTGGCTATGCTTTGGACTCGTGAAACAAGTTTAATTCTATAAGAGTGACAATTTTCTACTTCAAGCATTTTGGATGCTCAGACAGTTCTGGTTTTCCAGTTCAAAGAGCTCTGAGCACTGAACATGGCTACTGATACCAGAAAGGATTCTGCAGCAGCTGATTGCTCCACTATGCTGAAGGAGCAATCATGAGTTATACACACATTTTGCCCATTGTTGTTGTTACCTTTCCTTTCCCTTGGGAAAGCAGAACTAATGTCAGTTGTTTTATGATGTAGACGTTCTTCTAGGACATGATGTTCTAGTCATTTACCTTGACTGCATGTGGTAAGCTGCCCACGTATTAGTTTAATCTTCAACATCATAACTGATATGTGTTCCACTAAGGCCAGCTTGTGGTGAGAAATCTGAGGATGAGATTCTTTGAAAAAAAGATCTCTTTTCCCCAGGGACTCCTTAGTAAGCTGAAAAATGTTACCTTTTGAATAATAAATCTCTGTTTTTTATTTAATTAGCAGAATACATTTTTTCCCTTTTCATACTTGAATTTATTTTTTTTTCCCCCTGGGTACATTTTACATCATAATCTTATTTCAAAGGGAAGGTGTCTGTTTAATGTGTAAGCACAAATAAATGTAGTTTCTTGGAATTCTTTGAATCTTAACTTTTGAAAAGATTGTTTAAAATTTTGTCAAATATTTATTTGAATATTTTGCTCCCTGAATGAATAAAACTAATAGCAATATATATTTTTTTCATTTTATGTAAGCATAAACCTCAAATACTGGAAAATGATCAGCAAGAATAATTTTTCAACCATGATTATACTTTCTTATTTAGTTTTCTAGGCAAGTAGGATATTTATTCCACATTCACACCTTTGAAGAGAGAATTTATCTTAATATTTTTGATGTAAATCTAATAGAACTGAAAACTGCTGTAGCAGGAATTATACTTGACTGCAGCAGGAAAGATACCTTAGTTGTGGAACCCAGAAGCAAAGATGGCATTTAATCACAAGTATGAGAGTCATATATATATATATATATATATATATATATATATATATATATATATATATATATATATATATAAAAATAAATTCTTATCTACAAAGAAAAATCCTTAAGAGCAATAGTGTTCCATCGAGTCAAAAGTCTCGATCTTGATCTAGTGTTAGGAACTGAGAAAAAAATATATATATATAATTTCTGTATTTAGCATCTGGTACATGTTAAAAAAGATATGTGTATGTGGCAAAGGGGAGAGAAGAATAGGGTAGTGAGAGAGAGGAAGATGAACTAAAAGGAAATTGCCTGTATATACTCTTTTGATATATGGCCCATTTAGTAGAGGAAGGATTTTATGATCTGCAATTACCTGTACATCTCATGAGAGATATTTTCCTTTCATTCTAGCCATCAGACTCAAACAACAGATGTGTATGTCACCCATTTAGTCTTATCACTACCACTGACCCAGGCAGGAAGATGGTATCATGAACTGTCATAAACCATTAAAGTCTGTAGTACACTTTTTTTATTTTGTCTAAACTTGTACAATTATATAGTACATGTTACTTTGTACAATTATATAGTACATGTTACTTTATGTTATTTAAGTATTGATGAAATTTACATAGCATCATGACACAAAGTGGAACGGACATTTAACTGTAGAACAAAATCACTGCTGGCAGTGTCAGTTTTCCAGTATAACCCAACTCTCCTGGAGTCAGAGGTTTGTGAAGTCTCTAATTTTCACTTACTGGGGCTTGAAAACAGCATGTCTCAGACAGTATATTTTGGTGGAGCATACTGTGATTACTTTGTTCTGCAGCCACTTAGCTTTCATTAAAAATAAAACAAACAAATAAAAACCACTCATACTCACATAAAAGAGACAACTTAATAAAAACCAATAAAGCTAACATTAAGGAATTAACTGCAGATGGGTCAATGAAAGGAAGGTTTCCATTATAGCTAAGAATGCAGGCAGTTGTAAAAAAATATACAGACAAATTGGAACAAATAACAATTACAGTCCCACATGAATGGTCCTAATCACCTTTGTGAGTAGATATCTCAGATGCTCAGAATATAAATCACTCACAGATACACTCTGTTTAGCATTTGGGGTGGTCATGATAGCAATTCAAAGCTGATAACGTTAACCCCCCTATTATCTACGGAATAACTAGATTGTATTCTGACACTGTCATAGAAGTATAGCGATGTAGGTAGCTGTAAAAGTTAATAAAAGTAAGATAAATATTAATGCAGTTATCCTGTCCTGAGAATAAAACTGTTCTATGATATGTTATTTGTTAAACAGTCAGACTCCATAGTCTACCTCTGGCTCTGTACCACTGGAAAAGGGAATGCAAACCTCTCAGTGGGGTGCTTATTCTAAATATTCAGTCCTTCAAGTAGCCTCTCTGTTTATAGCAGAATTTATGGTGATAAGGTCTTATTTCCACATCCTGGAGAAGGTTGGTAATTTAGGTAAATGTCACTCTAGAAACATCCTGTATTTTCAAAGCCCAGGGAGTTTCAGCTTGGAAGAAGTACTCCCAAATACATCTCTCTCTTCCTCTCTCTTATTTGATGTCTAGATCTGAGTTTTCTGTTTCTTTTTCTTCTTTTTTTTTTCCCTTACATCTTTGTTCCCTATATAAATATAAAACAAAATTAAAGAAAACCTCAAGCAGTGTATTTTCTTCCTGCAGGATCTCGAGGATTCACACATGAGGAGAGAAAACCACTATCATTTACCTTCCATTTTGCAAGATTTCTTTCTGTAATAACTAGTATCAGTGCTGCTTTTTAATTGATGGCATAAACAGGCATAGTTCCTCCCTCACCTCCACATTCCTCATGAGTGAGGACAGTCTTCACAGACTTTGAAATGTTCAGGTGACTAGGGTATCATCAGCTAAAGGCTCTGTTGCATAGTACTTAAAGATATTTTGTATATGCTATGGAGTTATACAATCAAGCCCACTTTAATGGATATCAGACACAGTTCTGCACCACTCTCCAGAAGGTTACATTTAGCAACAGGTAAGTTACATTTAGTAACAGGTAACTCGACATCAGGAAGCTCTTCCTTACTTTGTGGATGGCTGACTCAGAGGTCTGCTCCAACATAAACCATTCTGTGATTCTGTGAAAGTGTAGCTGCAGTGACCCAAAGAGGAGTTTCCTTGCATCTTGACTTCACACAAAAACAGATTCCCTCTCTGGCAATATATTCAATATTCTGGATGAATTCAGCACAAGTCCATCATTTTGAAGTGTTGGTGAAACGCAGTTATCTTAGACTTTCAACTGATGAAGGCTGTTACTAGAAGAAGTAGGGCAAGTGCTGGTATCTCTACTGATACTGCAGATGTATTATTCAGAGAGATTATTGCTTTCTTTCTGATGTGTCATAATAGACAAAGGTAGTAATGAACAGCTTTACGAGACTGGCATATTAATCTAAATATGCATATTAATATTAACCTGCAGTTTCTTATGATTGCAATTAACAGGATCTTATCAAAGCTGGAGGGAAAATAAGGACTTTGCTATGCCATAAGGACTTTGCTGAAGAAAGCAAGTGCTGTTTGTCTTGCAGAGCTAGTAGATTTGGCAGTTCAGTTTTCTTCAGCAAGATTTCAGGCAGCTATGAACATCACTAAAGATAAAGCACTCTCTGCTGCGTTTGCAAGGAGAATTAATTTTCTATCAGGTATAGCAATGGTTTCAAGAAGTGCACAAATGACAGCTGTGCACCAACAATTTTCAGGAAGATGTAAGAAGGGTCTTCGTAGAAGAGCTTTGCATGCCACTGCTAATTCAGTTGAGTCTTCACTAGAAAATCAGAGTTTAAAAGATCTATGCCCCATACACAGTTTCACTATCTCTCTTCAAACATACTCACAAAATATTGAAAGTAATTTGACTAGATAGGTATGCAGTGCTTTTAGTAGATTCCAGACAAATAAATTTACTTTCAACTACAAATTTCAGTTAATATACGCCCTAAAAATGCAGTTAAATCGTTATTATATAGAAAATGAGATTATATAATTAATAAAATCCCTTAGAGTATGATTTGATTCAGAGAAGGGAAACAATTCCACCAAATTTTGCTGTCTCATATTGCACTGAAAAACACAGTCACTTTCCTAATTTTTCGTTCTGATGAAGGTGTATGCCATGGGCTTTACAATGTTTCAGATGCAGGCATCAATAAGAACAATGTTGAGGGCCATAATCAATAAGTTTACAAGACTGCAGTCATAAGCCACCAAGTAATCCATTTTGATTTAATCAGCTTTCCTATTTTTCAAGTAAAAAAAAAAAAAAAAAAAAAAAGAGCATTTTTGGATCATATCCAAGCAATGAAGACACAGTCATAAAATGTTTCAGTACAGTTTGCACAGCATTTGCAGTTTTTGATTCAAGATAGTATTTTAGCAAAGGCTAACATTATGTTTCCCTCATCTGGTTTATCTATTCTTTTTTTGTTATGTTTTTTTTTTTTCTTTTCTGTTATGGCACTGTTGGTAATGTTCTGTATGTCATCCCCATCTCTGTGGATACTCTGTAGAAAGTTCAATGTTTAAAATTTGCCTGTGTGATAAAAGCATTTTGCTGAAATTATTCTGCCACAGCAAAGAGACATTTCACAAGACACAACACTTCAACATTTTCTGAAAAGATGAAACATTTTTATTTATTTTATTTTTCCACTGTAGCACTCTTTCTTAAGCATATTTACCATGGTCTAGTGTTTGAGATGTTGAGTGTTCAAACTGACTAACTAAAGAGTATGGGAAGCTGTGGGCAGGCAACCACTGAGAATAAGATTTAGCTTTGTACAGGCATGTCACAGAGATGCTTGTTTGTATTTCCAGCAATGTATAAAGATAATTTTTTTTGCAAGTGAAGCTGAAATGCATTTTGTATATTTTGCTTACCTTTAAAAATATTAGGCAATGCATATATCTTGTTCCATGTGTACAAAGATAGAATCTGTGTATCTGAAATACCAAAGATGTTTGTTATGCCAAACATACTTTCATTAACATTGGAGGAATTCTTCCTCTTTTTGTCATGGTCTCAGGCACTTCCTCCTGGAATCAGAAGAAGCTCAAAATAGTTGATCCATATAGTCTTCATTTTGCTTGTGTGCATTTCTACCATGTCTTTGGGAAAAGTACTTAGAAATAGAACTTTTCTCTGGAACTACCATATTTACAAACTTTCCAAACGAAGTTGCATCTATGTTTGAGGAGCACAAGCTGAGTGCATTTTTCTATCAGTCACAGATCTACACCATCTTCTACTAAACACTTCCTTAAGCAATTTCACAGAATGTAGGAAGAATCTCTATTTTGAAGTCACATTGTCCATTCATCAGTTAAGTACATAGTAGCAACTAATTAAATTACTAGCAAGACATCAAGAAGATACTTTTTCAAATCTATAGGTACTTAATTAAGCCTCTGTACTCCAACTTCTACCTTCTTCTAAATGAGGAGAAGTTGGTGGCTGTATGGTATTCCTGTTCTTTGTGAAATAATTTGTGAAATAAGAATTAAATGAAAACTTTTTTTTTTTAAATTAACTATGATATTATAGAAGAATGACAAAAACTCTTCCAACATTCCTTTCTATGAGAAAATTGCTTTAGTTACAATAGGAATGTTGTTGACTTTGAAGAAATGATGATTTCATTCCCTCAATAAGGAATTAGAGGTAAATGTGACAGAGAACAATAGTATGAAGTAGTTTCCTTCATATGTCTTCAGGATGATCATAAAACCATAGAATAATAGAATCATAGAAACATTTCATCACAGTATCATAAAATGGCTTGGGTTGCAAGGACCTCAGAGATCACCAATTTCTAGCCACCCTTCCACAGGGAGGTTGCCAACTGCCAGATCAAGTACTAGATCAGATTGTCCAGGGCCCCATCCAAACTGAACTTAAGCACCCCCAGGGATGGGGCATTCACAGCCTGTCTGCGCAGTCTGTTCCAGCACCTCACCACTCACTCAGTGAAAAACTTCCCCCTGACATCCAATCTAAATTTCCCCTCTTTTAGTTTAAAACCATTACTCCTTGTTCTACCACTATTTACCCTTGTAAAATGTTTATAAACCTCATGTTTATAAACTCCCTTTAAATATGATTAAATACTGTTCCATTTCATAGTTGTTTGACCAATTCAAAATTTCAAAGTCAAAACTGAAACTATTTTTCACACTCTGTCATCATCAGAACTAAGGTCTTTAATGATACTTTTTTTTTTTTTTTTTTAATTTATTTTATTTTCTTGTGCTCTGATGCTCATTAAAGATTATTTATGTATCTTCATTGATTCTGAATTCCAACTGTTCTACTTTCTTTGTTCGAAGAAACACGTTATAGAAGATACTTTTCTACACTCTGCCTTCTGAAGTCAATTTTTTATGGCACTAAAATACCTGGTGAAGACAAAGCTGGCAGCACAATCAGTGAGCTCTACTGCTGAGGCAGGGTCTTGAGTGCTCAGAACTTATGGCATATACTTCAGTTTAAATCCACTTTCTCCTTCTGTTCTTCACTTTAGAGATGACTAAACCCACAATTTGTAAAGCATCAGCCAAAGGGAAGGTTAGCATGATCTATTGTTGACGATGAAATTTCCCTTGGGACAGAATGTATTGAGGGTTACTTTTCCTCCATTACAGTCTTTCTAATTCTTCCAACTAACTAGGAAAAAAAGTGTTCTATTTTCTCAAATGCAAAACACTGGAAGTTCAGTGTAGCTACGGAGAGGAAAATTAGAAACAAGTAAATTATTTTTTTTTTCATATGGCACTTAGAATTGCAGATTTTTTTTCTAAGTTTCTATATGAACGACCAATACTTGAAGAAAATCTCAAGTTTCATTCTGTTAGAGATACAGGTATATTTTAACACAGTGGAAAATAATTCCTTCTTAACATAATGCTTCTTGCATTTTTTATTTTTAAAATAATAATAATAATAATAATTTTATAATATTATGTATTATGTATATAATATTAAATATATTATTATTAATTAATTATATAAAATAATATAATAAAATATAAAATAATATAATAAAATAATAAATATATTAATTATATTAAATTATATAATAAATAATATATTATTATATATTATATAATACATAATATTATAAAATTATTGTTATTATTATTATTATTACTATTATTATTACTATTATAATTATTTTAGTTTGGCTTTTGCTGAAGACAATTTCTTGGAATATATGCAACATTAATTTGATGCTGGGTTGAGATTACTGTGCTTTAGCTACAGTATTATTTAGAAAGATATCTAATCCAAGTGAGGAATGAACATCTCAGCTTTTTCTAATGTTTATTTGCAGAACACAAATGCCAACCTTTGCAGAAGTCAGACTGCATTCTGAAATTATTGCTGTTCCAATGCAATGAATTTTTACCTAAATATATTCAATGAAAGTTGAAGATACATATATTTAGGTATATCTTTGCAGTCTAGAAATCTATTAGGATAAATCCCAATAGAGTTCCAGTAGCATGCAAAACTTACTTCAGTTATGATGCAGAAAGGAATTTAAGTTCTCGTATAACATTTCACAGATTATGGATGTTTGCTTTTTTTCTTTTTAAAATGAAATGTTTACTTTCTTGGTTAAACATAGCTCCATCTTGCTGTAGTTATCCAATGGCAAAATCTTGATCATGAAATTTTGCCTTTATTTCTTGGAGGATGGACTTCTCAGGATATGGCTGTAGAACCACATATTGTATAGTATATAATAAATAATTATATAATATAATTATATAATATAATAAATAATATTCAGTATTAAATGAAACAGAAATAAATGTGTCCTCAAAATTAAGCTGGGGCCTACTCGTTTAATCAAAAAGAAATGCTTAATGAAAAAGAAATAAGCATGTACTTAAGCATTTGTTGGAACTGAAGTCTGCTTGCTGAGTTAGAGGACAGGTTTTTTGGGGGGGAGGAGGGGAATTATTTTTTAACAGTGCTCTTCATACAAACACAGATGGAGCATTCAAAATGTCCTGATTGCTCACATGTCCTCATGATCTGTAGCCAGGATCTGGTACAAATTTTTTTAGCTCAGTCAAAACAGGACTTCATCTGGAAAACAGCAGATGGAAGGAAGGGAAATGTTCCAAATTTTTAATCTTTTTTATTTTTATTTTTATTTTTTTCCTGAACAGATGTTGTTGAGATGATTGAGCTACAGAGCCACAAATCCAACAAAAAATGGATATAGAAATATATACAAACATATGCTGATATTTGGTATATGGGTCATTAGGCAGACTACAGTCAGCTATGGCTGCCATGAATATCTACCTATCATATGACAGAGATGACAATAGTTTTGCTAGGCCTGAAAAAAATGAATTTCATGTACATTTTTGATTTTTCTTTTACTCAGGAGAAAAGCTAATGACAACACAGATGCTTTAATAACTGTCAATGGATTCAGCAGAGGAGTGAGAACTTGGTCAACTGCAAGCAGTAAGGTACATGGAATAGAATTTTACTAAAAGGAATGTGTTCAGACATGGCTCAGGTTCACTGAATTCAGTCTGGGGCAATAATCTTAATGAAAACTGCCAGATGGGATATTAAATGCACAACAGAGTAATTGCACAGGACAGGATTTTCTGTGCAGCTAAGAAGTGAAAGTTTTCTCACTGAATTCTCAGTAAAAGATGATCTTATTAGAATAGTATTACAGGGTCTGTTGATATTACAGTGATCATGATTAAATAATTCTGATTTTCTAATATCGATTATTAATCTTAACATCTTTAAAAGAATGCAGGATTTTGATGGCAGTTCATTCACAGAATCACAGAATCAGAGAAACACCAAGGTTGTTGGAAAAGACCTTCAAGATCATCCAGTCCAACCACCCACCTATCACCAACAGCTCTCACTAAACCATGTCCCTCAACACAAAATCCAAACATTCCTTGAACACCTCCAGGGTCGATGACTCCACCACCTCCCTGGCAGCCCATTCCAGTGCCTGAACACTCTTTCAGAAAAGCAGTATTTCCTAATGTCCAGACTAAACCTCCCTTGGCACAGCTTGAAGCCATTCCCTCTAGTTCTATCACCAGTTACATGAGAGAAGAGGCTGACCCCCAGCTCACTACAACCTCCCTTCAGGTAGTTACAGAGAGCAATGAGGTCTCCCCTGAGCCTTCTCTTCTCCAGACTGAACATTCCCAGCTCCCTCAGCCGCTCCCCATCAGCCCTGTGCTCCAGACCCCTCACCAGCTTTGTTGCCCTTCTTTGAACCCGCTGCAGGGCCTCAATGTCTTCCAAAGTAAACTGTAAATGAAGAGCACTTCAGATTTCTTTTTTTCTAAATCTCTCCAGTTGAATTAAACAAATGCCAAACTATGAAAATTATTAGGGTACTAATTGCAACTTATTATTGCTTATTCTATGTAGTAACTTCCCAGTTGGAATTCAGTAATTACGAAAAAAGGAGATCCCAACAGGCACCTATTTTATACTGGAATGTTAAGCATTACTGCACAACATTAACACTTTGTGTTGCACAACAGAAAATAACAAAGGAATTATATAGCTGTATTTCTATTATCTGGCTGAGAAGCCCAGAAATTGAATTTATTTTGAAGAGAATGGTTTATTGCCTCTGTGCAAATAACAATGGTCTTAAAGAAATTATGTAGTACACAAAATAGCAACATCAAAACAGTATTTCCCTTAAAAAAAAAGCTTCCAGATCCTTCCATTAAAAGCATTACACTGCAAAATATTATACTATATGTTCTAAAGATCATCTAGTTCCATTCAGATCATATTTTATTGGCTACAGGGAATACAAATTTCTGAATTCTTTGAGGCATGAAAAGAATACAACAGCAGAAAACTGTATCAGTCTATGTAGAAGTTGTAATTCTGTTTTAATTTAAATATATCTTGAAGGGGAAAAAAAAAAAAACAAAAACATGAGGAAACTCAATTTGAATGCGAAGCACAGGAGCATCTCTGATTCTTTTACTTTTGTTTTCACCAAAAAACTTTCTACCTAAAGCAGTAATTGAGAAAATGTCTGGAAAAAGAATTGTAAGAACAGATAAACAAATGATATTAAACAATCAACCAACCAAACCCAACCAAACACAAAGGAGTTCACATCACACTCGTTATTTTTACAGAAACAAGTCTTTTACCAGAATTTTGGAGTATATTACGAAAAATCAATTAGATTTTTTGTTTTTAAATGTTTAAATTTATAAATGTTATAAACCCACCCACTGTAGAATTCTTTAGAAAAAAAAAATGCATTGCTTCCACCACAATATATACGTACTTTGGATTCCATTAAAACCTGTCTGTATGTATAGCATTTTCTAACTCAGTCCTTACTGTTATTCTGCCAAGATATCAGAAACACATAGAATTAATAAGGATAGATGACAAAATGATCATTTTGTGGAAACTGTTCGCCATAAAAATAAATTTTAATATTTAAATCAAACAAAATGACAATTTCTACAATTTAAAAATAGATATTAAAGATGTCTCCAGAAAACATGGCTTTTTGCCAATAAAAATAAATTAAGAACAAAAAAGTTGAGATAGCCTAGAGAAAGCTACTTGTACGTGTAGGAGCTAAAGCCATAATTTTATCAAGATTGAAACAAAAAGATAGAATGAATACCTCTCACACAAATGGAAGGGAAGGCTACATGGCAACATGGAAAACAGGAAGAATATAAAGAGGCAGATGAAAAGTGGTTTGGTTAAATAGAAGGATCATGTAACCCTGTATAGCTCTATAGCAGGCATGACCCAAAGGTCAGAGACAGAATGAAGGCTGTAAGGGACCTCTGCAAGTCAAACCCTCCAGGAACTGAAAAAAAAATCCAAGTAAAGGAAAGAAAGAAACAAAACAAAACCACAGAGGAAGTGTAACAAAAAAATAGAAAATAAACTATGAGGATACAAAGGGGAATAGACAGGCAAGCAAAGGATGAGGAAATGGTAAACTGGATGCGTTTAATAGTGATAACTGTATCAAAACCAATGTAATGTGATATAAGCCAATCCAGAACAGATTTCTGGTTCAAGGCTAAACAGTAAGCCATTCAAATGGGAACAGTACAAGAAGTTTCTAATGTAATTACAATAAATTGTCTAAATAGTTTCATAATATTCCCAGAAAACATTATGATGTACAGAGAACAAAGCTGGATCACTTTAGAAGATGAAACACTGTTTTAACTTCACATATATCATGAGAGCAAATATGTAATATTTCAGTCAATTTTCAAAGGTTAGAACAATGTGGAAGACACAGTTTTAACAGAATTTATTTGCTCTAGATTTAAGAAAGAGAGACAAAACAAAGCAATTATAAAATCTTAACAAGATTTCATTCTGGTTTCCTGAACTCCAGTCAAGCTTATGAACAGAGACATTAGGCATTAATCATATGCTGGTAAACCAAAAAGCTCTGGTTTAAAGTCCTCCATGGAATTGAGCAGCAGAGTCGCCTCCTTTTTAAGATCAGGACTTAAATTTTCATCTGGAATCATAACCACTTGCATTCCTGCTGCCAGTGCTCCTTTGACTCCAAGCGGTGAATCTTCAAATACAAGACACTGAGAAACAAGGAAGTAAGGAAAAAGAAGCGAAAGAATAATGTTATTACAAACTTTCAATATTCTATTTATAAAGAATGATACTGAATAAAACAGATTCAGACAATCCCTAATTAGAACATGGCTAAACCTCCATATTTGAACATCTGCAAGGTAACTAACCTTAAATTAATTAATTAATTCAAGAAGCATCAACACACATATTCAAATCCCAACAATTGATTATCCAGATGTTTCTAAGAAATTTCTTTTATAGCAATAGATTTAAGCAGAGGCTTAGTGTAAAGTTAAGCGTGTGCTTACATAGCTTTACAAGCAGGCAATTTAACTAAGATCAACTTTACAACTTTGCATTTCTCAATGTATATGAGAGGTGAAAAGACTAAAGTACTTACGTCAATATTAGGACTACGAGTGAGTGGAGAGTTAGTTAGAAATTATTTGTCAGAAGAGTACTGCTGAATTAATTGCCTCATGTTTTATTTCTTTCAAAACAATGGTGACAAGAAAATCAGCAATTATATTGGACTGCTACTTTCAGAGAATACAGTTTAGTCAGGTTAAAGTAACATATCTTAAAACCGTCAAAATCACAGAGTAGTGAAATTACGGACAACATGAAATGAAGGTTGTAAAAAATAATTATTGTTTGTGTGAAATTTGAGTTTAACAGTACAATACTGAATAAGAAATACAGTATTTTTCAAATTGAATGGCTATACTTTTTTTTTTTTTTAAATTACACTCATTTTCTCTGTTTCAGCATTTAAACTAATCTGGATAACATACTGTAGCTTTTGATTACTGGATTAGAAATTGACTTTTCTGAAAAAAGCAAGCACTTAGTATCTTAGTATTTTTTAAATCCTAACATAAAGGTACTTCATACTATTCGGTTTAATTACTTTAGCAATTATTAAATTGAAATGTTGTAAATTAAACTAACTAAAGTAAGAGAGATGAAACATCCAACCTCTTTATATAGCATGCATTATCCATATACATATATAAGAAACATACAAAGTCTGGAAAAACTTGAAAGAAAACAACCAAAGGTACGTTCTCAGAGTTTCAAATTACACATATTATTGGAAAAAAATATTCATGTGTGCTTTAAAGCAACAATCATGAGCTCAGTCAACTACATAGTAATTAATATTCGTTAAAAATAAATATGACTACCAAACGTACAATCTCACCTTCAGTACTGTTTGGTTTGCCTAAGTAAAATTTATAAAGCTACTTCAGCATCTGATATAAAATTAGATTTTGATAGATAATACTTCTTCATACTTCCCTCCACCACAATATTTTTACTGACCTCAAAGATATTAAGATATAGAATAACTAAAGTGCTGAAAAGTTTGTCCTCTCAATTTTTTTTGCATGTATCTGAATAATACTGGAGTTTTTGCAATTGGCCAGTGCACCACTTCATAGAATTCTTCATTTTTCCTTACTATATGGGTAGGGTACATTTTAGCAAAACACAAGTATTATTTAGACATGAAATACAGTACTGAAGAGTTGAACTAATTGAATTAAATTGAAATATGCTTGCATATTTCAGAGTGTGTAATATTGGCAGAGTGAACCCTATTTAAAAAAAAATAAATAAAAAAAGTCAGTAACCAGTCACACTGAAAATAATGTTTTTTCTGTCAGCAAAAGCTGAAGGAAAGAAGACAGTAAGCATACAGTGTAAGTTTTGAGGTTAGTATCAGCTGAGGACCATAACTAAAGGCATGGAATAAGGCAAATGACATTAAGGAACCATTTAAAACACATGTAAAATAATTTTACAAAGACACACACAGTTCAACTGGATTGTGAAAAACTCATACAAAGTCAGGTTGATCACCTGGTTCGAACATTTATATAATAAAACATTATGCTTCTGAAGTTCATTCTAGCATGAAATAAAGAATCTCTTCCTTATGTCATGCAATCTTAAGTTTGAATTTTTGGTCATAAACAATCCAAAGTATGGACAATTCAAGTATCCAATATCTGAGACTTATGCTGACCAATGCTTTCTAACAGTTCTGTAATTCAGACTGTATTTACTAGCTAAGTTATTAGTAGTGTTACTACTGCTAATATCAAAAATATTGCCACAAATCATTTCAGTAATTCAATACTGATGCTGGGATAAAAGTACAGTGCTCTCCACAACCTCCAGTCACTGAAACTACGGCTCATTACTAATTTTTCTCTCATGCATTAGGCTACTCTTTATGGTCTTTGCCAATGTAGCCAATGCTTTCCTACACTGGATGAGTCTTATCCTTCTCTTCATAATATAATAGATTGTACCAAATAATACTCACTGGGTGAAAATAATTAATAGATTAACTTAGTTTAACTTTTGCCTGAATTCAGATTTGATGCATTGGAAGGGAACATACAACAGTATACCCCGTCTTTTTGCTTTTAGGTTTCTTAAAACACTCTTTGATCAAGAAAGATTAAGGATGTGCAGAGTTTATCTGTTCTGCTCTCAGAGTACCAAGTCACAACCTGTAAAACCTTTATTATGATCAAAGAAAACACTTTTGCAAGACATATTAAGTAGATGCACTATATAAGTGTATCCCATTTCTATATGTATCAGAGATCAGAACAGACAGAAGGAGTTAACCCTTTCTTTACACTTTCTTTTCTTTTTAAAATATTGATCCTTGCCCATGAATACATCTTCAAGAACTAGGGGTCAGACAAGGAAAAGCAAAATGTGTTTTCTATCTTCCATTTTATAAAGCAAACTTTAGTAACTTTCAGTGAGCCAACAGAACTAAACCAATCTCTCCTGTGCTGATTTCATTTATACAGTCTCTAAATGCCTTCTTTTCTTCTTCCAGTTTGAACAATATGATATTTTCAAGTGTTGATCAGTATTTGTACGATAAATATGCAAATCTGAAACAGCTGCAATTAGAACTGAAGCATACTTCTGCCTATTGGTTTTCCTAATAATAGATTAGTTTGTTACCCTAAGAACTCTATGCATCCTGAAACAGTAAATGAAGCCCTAACAGGCTTTCCTTTTTGAAGACAAAACTTAAATGTTGCACAAAACAGCATTATCAAGGCTTTTCAGAGACTGTTTCTAATCCAGGTCATACAAAGAATTGTACTTCTCTACTGTCTTAAAAGATTTAATTGACTTCCATGCTGTAACTAAACAGTGTATGAGAAGAGATGATGATTATGTAAGGAAATATGCATAATGAACAGCTTAACTAATTCCCTAGAACTAAATGCAATTAAAACTCTTAATTACCAAAGAAATCATGCAAATGACCTATAATTATAGTGCTTTTAACATTTCGGGAAACAAAATAAGTGTACAAGGTCTTCCTCCATTCTTTCTTCATACTGACACTTATTGTCAACAGCACAGCAACATTTTTAATATATGATGAAAAGTTTACAGAGGTCACATACAAAATGGATTTATTAAGTTTGCTGCACAGAGATGTTATAAACTGCTCACTGTCCTGGCCCACCCACATCCTAAATTTAGAGATGTGAAAGCAGCCAAGTTCTTCCCTGTTTTGCATAAATATTGCAACATCAGCATCACTCCAACCAAGAGAGACAGATGAGATTTATACAGATTTCAGCTGAGATTCTGGCTCCTTTTCTGTAACTTGTGTTACTGAAAAATACTACTGCTATAAGATCTCGCAAAAGGTCACACTAATGTAGGATAATTTTAACTTTGGAATGAACTAGATGCTTAAAAAAGAAAGCAGCAAAGCACATTAATTTATATTTCACTCTGTGGATCTAGCATAAAAGAAAAAATAATCACTCTACTTAAGAAAGAAATATTATCACCACAACATACCATTACCTCATCTTCCTACACGAAATTTAAGAACAGAAGGAACAAGCTGCAATGAACGCCTAGTTTCAATCCCCCTGCTATGTGCAGGGTTGCCAACCACTGGACCAGGCTGCCCTGGCCTTGAATGCCTCCAGAGATGGAAGGCAACTTGTTTGCAAAATAAACATTTAAATAAAAAATACCATTTATTGCTTTACAAAGAAAAAATGAAAATAAATTTTTCAACTTCTTAAAAATTGGTAAATAGAGCACAAGATTATTTCATATTTTCTTAAAAGAATCTTCTTTTGGTTGGTTCTGGTCTGATTCGATCCTTTCAACTCACTGAAATCGTTTGCAGACACTGGGACTTAGACACATTTTAGTGCTTTGTCTTTGAGTCAAGGTTGTACAGGTTGTATACAGGTATGAAGTACAAATACTGCATTATCTTTGAAGAAAGAATGAGAAGAGTAGGAACTGTGTGCTAATTTCTCCCCTTTCCCCTAAACATTTTCTTTTATTATTATTACATTGTTTTTCTTATATGCAACACAGAAAACAGCTACTATGGACTTCAGTTTTCATTTTATCTATTATCACTGTTACACTTACATTGCCTTTTATTCTGTGGTTAAGGTTTTCACTGGGTAAAAAATACTTAAAAACCCTTCAATTTTACTGAGTTTTAGAACAAAATTAACATAACCTTGCCTTCTAAGGAACTACAGATGGAATGACTCTCCAACCATGTGGGAAAAAAAAATTATTGGGAAAAAATTGTACTCAGACTGAAAATAAACACACATTCTATGTATGTGTATGAAAGTTTTTAAAATTAAAGACCAATAATCTATTTTATTCTCCCTTCCTGCTAAATCAAAACAAAAAGGGAAAATAGTAGAGTTTTGAGCGATTAGATAGATTTAAAAAGGGCTAGTAAGACCTTTGAGAGATTATCCCAATGTTCATTCTACAGCTTCTGAACTAGATCATTCTCTTTCTGTGCTTAGTGAGAAGGAACAGTAGAAGATTATTTTATATCCTGTCTCCAAATGACCAGAAACATTTTTATCAGAATGTTATGTATTATGTTTGAAGCTTCTTATGGATTATATATGGCACTTCCATAAATTCACTGCTTATCCTCATTGATTTTTCTCCTTCATGGTCAAATCAATAGGACAAAAGCATATTAAGCTATTTTTAAAATTTGGAAAACCTGGAAAATCTGGAAACATTAATTTATGTAGACACGCACAATGTAGTCTTCCATAAACATTTAAAGCCTAATTAAAATTCTATCATACCGTTTTAAAAACAAATGCTCTATTGAACTCAGTGGATAACAAATCATCTCCAAAACAGGCCTTCAAATGAAACTGACCAACTAGCTCACACTGGTTTCAGAAATATGCTGTTAATCTTTGCTAACTAGAGGGTGGTCTTTTGTTTCTACTGATAATTTGTCCTCTGAATTCCAGAAGCATTTTTCCTTCTTTAATAATAAAAATAACAATAATAAAAATAATAAAAAAACAAAAACTATCAAAAAACAAATAAACAAACCTAGTTAATACCCTGTGGTTATATTAAAATCTAAATAGCATCTAAGAAATTCTTACTCTGAAAGATAATAGCATTCTGTTTTTTTTGTTTTGTTCAACAAGTTTTACTTTGCTATTTTTTCTTTTTCAGATTTTCAAAACAGTTCCACCATTCCTGACCCAATGCTACTAATATGAGTGATCTATGAATTTTCAAGAACTATAATATAATTTGGAATACAATGTCGACTCATCCACATCCCTTATTAAAAAACAAGAGAAATCACCAACAACTTCACTATCATGTCACAACAGAGCTGGTAGGCTATTATTTAGGTAACTTGTGATTCCTTTTTTCTTACTCTTTAACATACAAAGAGTATCTAGAAACAAGGGAAAAAATATATTTCTCTGTAACCCATTTACCAGCAGACTTACTCAAACAATATTGAATAAATGCATTTTAAGCAGCAAGAGTATTTGCAATTTTGGTCTATGACTTTGTTAACTCAGAACACTTAATAACAAAAACAACAATAAAAACAAATAATTTGATTAATGTTTCATAATTTTTGGACTTAATCTGTTTCTGGAAAACAGTGGGAATTCTCAGTAGAAACAGTGAATTACACTTCATTTTACTTAAAGGACATCTGCCAGGGATAAAAGAGCAATATTAAACATACTGCTTAAGCATGTCACACAGTTTACAGTTCTTCCTCCCCCTCTACCCACCTTCTCTCCCCACCCCAAGTTCCTTCTGTTAAGAAAGTACTCAGAAGCAAGCCAAGGTGTTTTTAAATGATACAGCAACTGAACAAAAAACCTGAAAAGTTATACTCAAGTTAAGCATCAGCATATCAGGAATACCAACTACAAGCCACCATTCTGTGTGATTCATATCAAACATTGTTCAGAATTTACATGTGCATTGGCTATTTAATTCAGATTTTTATTAACTCGCTAGTATTATACTGTGCAAGTCAGTATAAGAATCAAGTTATTTACTAGAAAATCTACAAGTTGAAAAATAAAAAGTCATTAGCAGAACTGAAATACAACCAACATCACACCAAAGTGTTACAACTGCACATTATTACATTACTCTGCATATCCAGCAAAAATGCTAATCCACATTTAAGCTCATACTAGCAGCTACTGTCTCACAAACCAGTTCATCAGAAGTTATCTTAAGGTGGGCCAGAAAGATTGAAGCAGTTTGAATGGGGAAGAGGAAGAACAAGGAGAAATTTCAAATTTCTTGCTTATTTTCAAGATTCAGTGAAGTGAGAGAAAGTGCCTGTGTGAGTGACAGTCTGATCCAGACACAGCGGCTCTGTGAAGCAAGGAGAAGGTGACATTTACATGCGGGGTTATTCTGATAATTCCGGATGGACGGAGCATTCTTTTTATAGAGGATTGTGTGTTTAGAGGACAGCACACTGAGAACTTTGTATGGTAACTCGTGTTAGAGGCCACAAGAAATTCCCAGGCATTTCTGAAACAGTACCCAATTATCCCCACAGCAGAATTCAGAATTCTAACTCAATCAACTGTGGCTTGGATTAGCAATAGAAGAATATTGTTCTTTTATGGAGGACACAGGGCAAATACTTAGTATGCTCTCTACTGAAGCTATTCTATTCAAAAGCATAACATGCCCTTTTTTTTTTTTTTTTTTTTTTTTTTTTTTTTTTTTTTTTAATGTCACAGCTCTAGAAGTAGTAGAAGTGTAGAAGTAGACTGAAAAAGGAATTCTGTGCAATGGCCTAGTTGATCCGTGCTGCCTTCCCTTCCACACTGAAGCACATTTACTAAAACCATTGACTTTCTGGACAGGTAACACAGAACACACACACATATAGTTGCATTTTGAGTGTAAAGTCAGAATAATTTACACTTGAAGGGATCTCTGGAGGCGATTTAGTCACAGATCCTTCTCAAAGCATGTCCAGTTAACATACGCTGCTCAGGGACTTGACTGGTTGAGCTTTCAGTATCTCCACACTTTCAGGCAACCCATTCCTCTATTTCCCCCATCCTATAGTGAAAGTGGTTTTCAGTAGGAGCGAAATAAAAGTCATAGAATAGGTATTTATTTATCTCAGAATGACCTTTGCATTAAACTGTACACTACACATTCTCACTAGTCTAGTGGCTTCATGAGATATATCTGTGCCACACTTTAATTCCTCATAGTCAGTTTTCTGGGGAAAAAAAAAAAAAAAAAAAAAGTTTTTTTTTCTTTCAAACTTCAAAGAGCTCAAGGTTATCTTTTAGAAAATATTTAAATTTCACAGCATAAGCTCAAGCATAAGCACAAGCTCATAGCATGAAGCCATAAACTAGGAACTTTAAGTAACCTAAACAAAACACTAAAAAAAATTAATTATAATTACCTACACATTTCAACTTTGGTAAACAAGTACTTATCTTTAAAATGGCTATTGTCTGTTCTGAATATATATGTATTTTATGACAAAGATGGACAACAAAGCACAAAAGCAAAAAAAAAAAAAAAGTCGGAAAAAATACAGAATCCGAATTTGCTGAATTCTAGCAAGCACCTGCCCTGAATCTTAAAATCTTGTTTTGGAAAATGGATTTTGTAAATTTCAAAGGAAAAAAAAATCCTTCATAATCTTCATATTTTGAAACACATTTATATAACGGTTTGACTCGGGTCATTTGAGAGAACATTTACTAAAACAGAATTACATAAATGTTTTCTTTTGAAGTTACTGCTCTTCAAATTACTGTTTCCACTAAAATATGAACTTGCAATTGTAATAATAGTAATTGTTTATCATAAAAATAGTTTGTTACTTCTGTTCAAAGGAAAGTTCCTTCAGTTAAATATATGTCTATCATAAACAATTAAATTCCATACACATATTTAAGACAAAATCAAAGGTGAAAAAATTAGAACATTGTTTTCTAATCAGAATTCTAACCTCTTACAGGAAGGTATTTTCAAAATTTATGCCAAAATAATGGTTTGTTACCAATGATAGGTAGAGATGTTCCTTCCTTTTTATTTTAATCTCCCACTTATCTGCCTATAAATTGACCTCTCATGAGCAAAGTCATCAAAATATGCTTCAGTGCAAACCACTTGCTCATCCAACACAACAATGATTTTATATTAAAAGTAAGAATTGTTAGTTACTTAATGGATCAGCCATTCTGCATTTGCTGAAATTCATCAGTTTGAGTGAGCCTTTGGAAAAGACATGAGAGTTGATTTCTTTCAATCCATTTGACTGTAACTGCTGAAACTGCTAGTCTAAAGCTGATTGCTGTTATTACACTTCCATGTTATCACAGAATCACAGAATCGTAGGGGTTGGAAGGGATGTCGAGAGATCATGGAGACCAACCCCTCTGCTAAAGCAGGTACCCTACAATAGGTAGACATCCATACGGATTTTGAATATCTTCATAGAAGGAGACTACACAACCTCTCTCGGCAACCTATTCTAGTGATCCATCACCCTTACTGTAAAGAGCTTCCCATGTTCAAGTTTTAGGCCATTATTCCTTGAAGTATCACTACACACCACCAAGAAGAGCCTGGCCTCATCCAGTTGCCTCCCATCTCCCTGTAGATATTTATAAACATTTATCAGATCTCCTCTCCGTCTTCTTTTCCCCAGACTGAACAGACCCGGGTTACCCAGCCTTTTTTCATATCAGAGATGCTCCAGCCCCTTAATCATCTCTGTGTCCCTCTGCTGGACTCCTTCTAGGACATCCCTGTCTTTCTTGAACTGAGGAGTCCAGAACTAGGCACTGTAGTACAAATGTGGCTACACCAGGTTGGAGTAGAGGGGAGAATCAGTTCCCTTGACTTGCTGGCCACGCTCTACTTAATGCACTCCAGGAGACCCTTGGCCTTCTTGGCCACAAGGTCACACTGTTGGCTCATGGGGAACCGATTGTCAACCAGGACACCCAGATCCTTCTCCACAGAGGTCCTCTCCAGCATAGAGAGGGCCATACAGGTCATATCCTAACCTGTACTGAAGCATGTAGTTATTCCTCCCCAAGACTCTACACTTGCTCTTGTTAAGCTTTATCAACTTTCTCTATATGTTATGGATAACAGATGTCCACATACTCTTAGAAATAATAAAAACTTGCTTTTCTGTCCAAGCCCCTGTGTTCAAGCTGATAAAAGTAGGACTGAAAAACCTTTGAAAAATATGTAGTTTCTTCTAAAGTAATGTCTCTTCTTCATTTACATGGAAAAGACAACAGATACAAAGAGCATAATAATACAATTTGAGAGAGCAAATTCTCTGCTACAAAACAATAGCTTTCAACATAGTCACCAGCAATGAACACGAGTCTGTAGGCTGTGATTGTAAAAATCTAGACCTGCAGAAATGACCCACAGTTACTGTTACTGCTGAAACACACTCCCCCACTGCCTCACTGTGCTATCACTGTTTAGTCTCAATAAGCATTCAGCAAGTGACGATGAATGTCAATTCATGCCATTTTTTTCTGCATGGAAGAATTCGATGGCACACCTTTGCTTCCTACATGCTTCCAAATCAGACACCATTTTGTCAGACTGCTCTTCTCCTGCCATCTGTCAACAGCAACAAAATGCAACAGAATATTGGTGGGACTGTTCAACCTTTATTGCCATGCCACCACCATCTGCCTCTGACATCCTGGACTAATATAATAAAATAAGAGGCAAAACTTTACTTTTACTTTTTTTACTTTTTTAAAAAACCTTTTTTTTTTTTTTTTTTTTTTATCAAACCCTCAAACAAAACCAGTTGTGTTTAGCCACACCTTCAAGACCAGAAAACTCAGAACATATATCCTAAGACAATCTTTATGTATGGAAGAGAAATTTCCATTCTTGGTCTTCATATTTACTCTCTGATTTATACATTTTCTGTATTCAGTGCTGAATCTTACCTATATGTCTCACTAGACATAGTTGAAACCAACATGCAAAGTTTTGAAATATCGTAGAAAGAAAATACTACCACTCGTCTTTCACTTCTTCACCTGACAGCTTGTCCTCTCTCTTTTTTTTGTAGTCACAGCACTTTTTACCTGGTCGCCAGAACATATCTTCCAATAGATTGTATGGCAGTGATACTTTGTCATCTTGACATACCTGATGAAGTCTACTTTCCCCAGGGAATCTTATATACTGACTGGAAGCAGAAACTTCCAAGTTATCAGCAAAATGCTGCTCATGCCACTCAGCTTCCTGTCAATTTAACCAGAAGAATTTGTGGCAGTAACTGTGGCAGTGTCTATTTCAGAAGTGATCACGTTGCTGTAATAAGAGGTGCATTCTCTCAGTTCGTGTGTAGTGATGGTTAGAACAATGTAAATCACTGTCTCCAATATGCTACAGTAGTTTTGCTAACATATAAATAGGCATGATTTGTTTTTTAAAAGCAAAGAGGAGCTGGTGAAAGGGGTGGCCTGATCTTAAGCAGAAAGTACTTAGCTTTCTTCCCCCAAAACTTTCTAAGTACCTAACCCTAAACTCTCTTGCAGTTGCTTATTTGTATGTAGACTTCAAAAGTTAGTGGAGAAGGCAATTTAATTTTGATTTAACTGTGAAGAAATGCAAAGAGCTTACATGAGTATTGTGGTGATTGAGAGATTTTCTGATGGGACTTTTCTTTCTCCTCATCATAAGTTCTCTAATGGTCGCTTAGCAATATGTTTTTACTATGTCTTTTGCACATTTGTCACTCAAACCCTTAAATTTAGAAGTTTCATTACAGTGCCATCTGTCCCTACACCAGTGAGTATGGCTGTACATTTCTGAACAGGAAAGAAGAAGTTGATTCCATCCTCTCAAAAATAAGTAATCACAATAGCTGGTGGACACCAAGCTGACCATGAACCAGTAATGTATTTTCAGGGGAAGAAGACTGGTGGTACACTGGGCTGCTTAAGGAGGAGTGCTGTTTAAGGAGGATCCTTCCCCTCAGCACTGGTAAGACCACACTTGGAGTCCTCTGTCCTATTCTGGGTTTCCAGTATGAGAGAGATAGACATGCTGGAGGAAGACCAATAAAAAGCTACAAAATGACTTAATGAGCTGTATCATTTCTCTTCTATTATCCATAGCAGACAGAGAAATCTGGTGAGGTTTAACAAGAGCAAGTGCAGCGTTTTGCATCTGGGAAGAAAAAAAATATATATGCATCAGTACAGGTTAGGGTATGACCTGCTGGAGAGCACCTCTGCGGAGAAGGACCTGGGGGTCCTGGTGGACAACTGGTTCCCCATGTGCCAACAGTGTGCCCTGGTGGCCAAGAAGGCCAATGGTCTCCTGGGGTGCATTAAATAGAGAGTGGCCAGCAGATCAAGGGAGCTGATCATCCCCTCTACTCCAGCCTGGCGTAGCCACATCTGTACTACTGTGTCTAGTTCTGGGCTCCTCAGTTCAAAAAAGACAGGGAACTTCTAGGGAAAGTACAGTGGGCAGCTACAAGGATGATTTGGCACCTGGAACATCTCCCTCATAAGGAAAGGCTGAGAGGGCTGGACCTGTGGGAATCTTATTGATGCTTACAAATACCTAAAGGGCAGGAGGAATCAAGTGGGTGTTAATGCTGTTCTGTGGGGGAGGCATGTATATATGTGTATTGTATAAGTACACATATTTGCGTTACTACTAAAAATACACAGCCTCAATGCTGTTTGGATGTGGGTCTATGGATCTGTGACAGCCTGCTTCTATCAGGGTGCAGAATTTAAAACAGTTATTATATGCACTTGCATACGCAGCATACAGTTTAAAATGTGTATCTGTGTTTATGACTATATACAGACATAAAACTATGAATTTATACAGCTAACATCAAATGCTGTCAAAATATCAATTGTAATTCAGGAAAGGATGGGGAGAAAAGGCTTCTACCACAATACTAGGTCATGACTGAAACAAACCCTTAAGAGGATATCCAGCAGGACAGGATACAATACAGTTTACCAAGGTTTTCCCCAGACTAGGTTATTAGTTTTAAATTCCATGACATCTGATATTCTCAGTATTTGTAAGTTTCCACTGTAATTAATTTTTCAGTCTAATAGAAACATATGCAATTATACTTTGCCTGCTGAATAGTTTCTAATTAAAAAATGTATTCTTTGCTAAATGTCCCACAGATCTAGCAAAATAAGGAGTAATTCATATTCCACACTGCCACTGTGTGTGACAGTGTTAACAGATATTAAAGTAACATGAATGAATTATGTATCAGATACAGTACAGTGTATCACTGATACTAATAGGCCAATGCCTGCTGTTTTCTTCAAGTGCTTCCATCTCATTAACAGTTGCAGAGTTTGAAGAAGGCGTACAGGAACAATTAGACAGATTTTTGTTTTCATTCATGTCAGTCTCCTCCCATGTTCTATTAAAAATTTGTTTCTGAACGACAATTTTTTTAATTTATTTTTTGTTGTAATCAAACACAAAATCAGTAGCCCAGCTTTAAATACTTTTGCAATATCACATTCAAGACATTTACTCAAAATAGTTCTAGTAATCTTTGTTGGTGCAGCTGGCATAATAAGGTAGATTTGTTTCAGGGCCTATGAATGAAAGTGAGAAAAGATGAATCCACACAACCAACACAAAGGTAGGTTTGAAAAAGTAGATATAAATTCTCTAATATACATAAGCTTATTGATACTGGCAGAAGCTTATGTGTCAACAGGTTTGGTACTTCACTGCACCATGAGAAATGGTGCAAAAAAACACCATAAGTTCTTGCAAATTAAGGCAATTTTCATTTGTATGAAATGGAACTCATTAATAGAGGCATCTGCAAATAAAATATGAGAACCATATTTATTGTCTATGTATTTATAAAGAAATAAAAAGTACTTGGTTTGTTTTTGTCAGGCAGCATAAGTTTTTAACGTCTCCAACATTCAGACCTTCAATTCAGATTTACTAAACTGTCAAATAAAAGCAATTTTACAATGTATACAATTGTAGTTCATTTCAGATTCTCCACAAGGAATCGGCCCCTTTCCTTCTCCTTGAAGCAAGAAGGAAGAAAAGTTAGATAAAGAAATTCTAAATAAAACAGAAACAAAGAAAGAAACATTCAGGAACCTATATACGCTGTGATATTCAAGGAATGTAAACTTTGAAATTGAAAGACTTCCATGGTGACTGCCTCCAAAATTAATGAAAGAAAAAAAAAATGGTGCCAATAACTTTTATCAAACAAAACAAACAGAGGTATAGAAATTAAAGGCATTTAAAATGAATATCTAAATACCACAATTCTTAGAGGAAGATGACCTCTGCCCATATTATGTAAAGACCCCTACATTTAGACAATACTGATGGGTGGATAACAGGAAATAGGGCCTCAGCTCCACATTTACTTCATGTATTTAGCATAGGGAGTGCTATGAAACTCCCCAACCATAAACAAAAGATAAAAGAAGTTTCAGGTTTCTGTTTGCTTTCCAAATCTTGAAACGTAGAAAACAAGAAAGAACTCCAAGGAAATCTAAATCACTGTGGAAGGTTATTTGGCTCATAATTTAAATTAGTCAGATATTGCTATAAAATCATATTACAATTTACTATTGAAATCCTCAAATATGCTAGAATTATATTTGAAAAGTTCATCAGTCATTAAAATTAGGAAAGAAAAAGCAAACAAAAGGATGATTATACACTTCAGAAAGTCCAGCAGAGGGCTGCCAAGATGGATTGGGAATGTAGCACTTGCCCTGTGAGAAAATGATGAGGGAGAGCTGGGCTTGTTCAGCTCAGAGGAAGAGAGGACCTAATGCAACTGCCCAATCTCTCCGAGGACATTACCAAGAAGATGAAGATAGACAATTTATCAGGGTACACTGTATAGATATGGGATCATATTCATTCTGTGAGGTCATAAATTGATTATAGGTAAGGTTGTGTCTAGATAAAATGAAAAAAACAAAGGTCATAGCAAGGATTAGGCACTAGAAAACATTGTCCAGCAAAAATGTATCAGCTTCAGGCTTGGAAGTTTTCTAGAACTGACTCTACAACCTGGAGTAACCTGGTCTGAATTCAGTACTGTCTTAATAAGAGGACTGGATTAGTTACTTTGTAAGGTTAGTTCAAACTATAATGCTTCTGTGGAAGAGTTAATGTATTAAATATCCTTCAGCATTCCTTTGCTTTAGTTTTCAAACCCTCAGAGCATTAAGAATTGTTTCTGGAGTATTATTGATACAATATTTTTTCACACCTACTGCATGCTGGAACAATTACTACCTACAGAACGGCCTGTCTGCTGTGCCAAAGGGAAATGTTTCCTTTTTTGAACACTTAATTCCCTGGCATCTCTGCTATACAAAAGAAATTAATAGGTAATAGAACAACTGGAAGATTTTTCTAGAATAGTACTACCATAAACTCAGATGATTTAATTACAATATAAACTTTATATATCTTTTAGTCTCTTAGTTTATGTCTTGACTATGAGGATATTCCACTTCTTGATGCAAAGGGTGGGAAAGGTAGTGAAACTAAGGTAATATTCCCAGATTGGAACAAATGGAGCAAGAATTGATTAAAAAAACTACAGCAGAAAATACGGGAGAAGACAGCACAGATCTTTCTACTACACCAAGGAAAGTAGAGTGGAAAAGTTCAAAAGACTGTGACAAATATTTAGAAAGGAGGAGGTTTATTAGAAGTCTGAAACAGGACTGAAATACTTATATGGACCAACCTAAAACAGTTATTTAGTCTACTTCTATGCAGTCTAAAGTAATATTAGGGAACAGATTAATATTGTTCAAGAATAGGTCCTAATCTGACAGAGGGAAGCAGCTGTAGACCTGTTTGCCCTGATCCAAGCAGTACTGAGACTGTGCCCAGTAGGCACATACATACACATATATAAACATAATGACTACTCACACAGATCAATAGCTACGCTCACCTCTCTCATGACCCCAGACAACCACAAATAGCCTCATTTTATTCCCCTCTCTGATAACAGAGCATGAAGTTCTGGTGCTGGCATATTTTCATATACACAGTACAGATCCCTCCAATTGCTGGGCTCAGATGTTAGAAGCTGCTCCTGAATCCATGTCTCCTAGGTTGCTGCTGCAGTGGTTTTACATAAATAGGTAGCTAAGCTCCAAAAATGTAGTCTCACTTCCTTGTCATCTACAGAAAAGTGGGTGTCTGTGATGGGTCTGGGAGCTGACTTGCAGGGTACAATTTAGGATTCTCCACCTTCCTTTGCTCCTCTGCACTCTTTTTGTGGTTCTTTAGATGAGATTTAATTAGATAACTGAATGACTGCATCCTGTGGTATATATTCCTTATGCTCCATCCAATTCTATCCAAATTTCTTTAATATATGCTGCTTGATCCCCAACGTGCAAGATCAGGAATTCAACTAGTTTTCCACAGGTCTTTATAACTCAGAGCTTTTGTAACATACATTATACTACATACAGCAATCAACAGGAGAAAGAGAGTTACTGAAATCAGACATTCTATTTTTCCTTTCTTTTCCATGATGCTATTATTCCAATATTCAGTTTGATCCTAAAGCAATACAGCACAGCATGCCACAAGCATTATTATGTCTTTATACTGTAGAGTAACTGAAATCCTTTTATTAAAATAGAGCATTCTGTGATGGATTTCTTCATTCTTGGAGTGACATTGAGCCTGAAGCTCTTACTCGTAATCACTTTATACAAAGCCAGATCACATACTCAACTGTAAGTTGAGAAGCTAAGGAATCAATCCACATACTTTTTAAAAATTGCATGAAAGCTGATAAGACTGAATTGCTCTTGTAAAGAATTGATACATGTGAAAATTTGAAAGAAACTATGATGACTATGCCGAACAGATAGTTTGTTGTTGATGTTGTTTTGTTGGTTTGGTTTTTTTTTGTTTTTTTTTTTTGAAATAGACTTTTGGAACATTTTATTCATCTTTCATTAACATCGTAACATTAAAACAAAATCAACCCCTAAAAAACTTCAAAGAAACAAGAAGATAGTTATTCCACTGAATATTAATCATCATAAGAAAATTTCAGGCTGTCATATACTAATGCTGCAGCTGTAAAGAAGAGCTATGAATGACATAAAATTAGGATTTCAACAAAGAATCAGTAAAAGTCTTCCATTACCTTACTCAAAATCAACCAATATTTTTAAAGCATAGTTGATCTTCAAGTGATTGTTAGGATGTTATGAAAAACAAAAACAAATAAAAGCAAGTGACAAGAGAAAAGGACAGTAGTAAATAGTCCAAATGCCTTCAAATTACTAGCTAAGGAAAAGCAGAATAGAAATAAAACTCTGCCATCAGTATTTCTACGGAAAACCTTTCTGCATTGAGAGACATGCCAAAGTACACATTTGCAGCTGAATTTTCTTTCCACTATCTTCATGAGATTATAAATTTAGAAGGGTAACATCCTAAATGTTTGAAGAGATTTTGCTATAATGTTAGCTCTGTCACATCATCTACTAACGCTCCTGAGAAAAAATGCTTTTACTATATCAGCATATACATCGTTAACTTACCTACTGTTTCCTGACTCTTTATCTACACTCCCTAAAAAATTTCTGGGACATCATTAAGGACAAATGGCCTACTACACGCTATTAACTCTTCATAATTTACAATGAAGCTATATAGAATATAAATTACTTAATGTAGTAACAAATTTAACTTTTTGTTTTCACCTTCAAGGCCCTACATTATCTTACCAACAATTATTGTATGTCTTGCTTTTATTTCCTCGTATTCCCTAGGCACCTTCTATCCTTTCACTTAATTACGTTCTTTATCTCCTCCTACTTTCAGTTGTGTGTCTAATATCAGGCTGACTTCTTTGTCTTGTACAATCTCCATGCACATATTCTTCATGTTTCTTCCAGCAGTATCTTTACAAATACACTTTCAGGAATCATCAGTACATTCTTTTCTCCCTCTCCTTCACTGAGCTATTAACTGAAATGTGTCTTATAACATTTTTCCTCCTTGCTGGACTAGAGAATAGAGTTGAAAGCTAATGCAGAGCTGATTGATTCAGTTCTTAACTCTATAAAAAATGCTAACTAATGAAGCCTGAGGAAAACTGAGGGAGAATACTTGCTGGTCCTCTAAAATAGGAACTTGGAAAAATCATTCACTATGAACATCCACAGCAATAACCAAATGCCAAACAATGTGGTGTGTAGTGGGGAACGAGTAGCTTCTACAAGGCATCTCTTGACTTCTTATAGTTTTACGTGGTTACATATATAACAGCACTCTATCGTTTGCCAAGATTAGATTCCATGCCTATCATCCAATAAACATGAATTTGATTTCTTTTTTTTCCCCCCTCATAGGTTAATGTGTATTTAAGGATCATTATGATGTAGATGGTGAGCAGCCATGGCACACAAATATCAGGAAACTTGGAGCATTCCAAGACTATTAATATTAATAGTATAGTAGAGTCATACATTATGCCTGAATCCTAGAACACCTGACTGTTGGACCCTCAGCTTTCCACACACATGCTCCATATAACTCATGGAAACGATGAGATTGTAATTTATCTGGTTATATTAAAATTATAAAACTATCTCCTCAAGGAAACAAGGAAACACTTAAAAAATCTGGAAGCATGTTTTGCTGAAGTTTAAGGAAAAAATACATCTTTGCAATGGAAATTTTCTTACTGAAAAATTAAAAATTTGCAATTCAAAGCGATCTTCAAAGAATAAGTCACAGCTAATTTTAAAGCTGCAAGTGAGTTCTGTGTGATGTACACTATCATTTGTCATCAAATAAAAGGTTCTGTTTGACTATCACTTTGGAAAACTGCATTATTGAAAGTGGAACGCAATAAGATATGGCACATACTATTATGCTTTTTACCCCTGGCAACTTTTGTTTTTTAATCTGTAAGAGCTCTGAGGCTCAGGACGATAGGTTGAAGTCTCTAATTTTTCTACTCTTTAGTCTAAAGGTGGAGGATCCAAACACTTTCTAGAGACAGCAACTGAACAGATTGCTACGACTGGATATGTGTTCAGGAGAAAAAGTACAATTTCCTAACAGAGGCAAATATTTTCTATAAAACAACATTTTCAGTAATGGATGAAATCTCATCTACTCAGCTAGTCAGAAATACCTTGAGGCTGTAAAGCAACTTCACTATGAAGTGAAGGATATTAATATTTCTAATATTATCAAATGCTACCATTTTAGAAAGTAACTATAGATTCATTTTAAAATAATCCTACTGCCCAGAGAATTATGGACAAGTATGCCTATATATTTAGTAAAGTCTACCATGACTAAAGTTGTGTGAGTTAGCTGGGATGAGAAATATTTGTAAGAAACTTATTCTGAGTAGTCAAATGGCAAATGAAGTAAAAAGGTCAAGAAGTTTATCTAATACATATTATATGGAAAAGAAATAAGTCATGTGCACATCTTGTTACATAAAGTTTAAGTATTAGACATAACTGTAGACAGCTCAATGAAATACCTTAGCTTGACAATAAAAACTGCACAAGTTACTACAAAAAAAGAAAGTAAATAATGCGGGTGATAGGTGTAAAAGGTCTGTCATTTTATTATACTGGCCCATAAAATAAGAGGCAGATGGTGGTATTGCAGTAGAAACTGAACCTTCCTGTCAATATTCTGTTACATTTTGTTGCTGTTTGACAAATGGCATTAGAGGGGAAGTCTGGCTAAATGATGTCTGACATGAAAGTGCATACAAAGTGAAGGTGTGTAATTGAATTCTCCCATGTAGAAAAAATTGTATGTGTTGACATTCACCGACATTTGCTGAATGTTTAAGGAATCCAAATAGTAGATGCCAGCATGGTGGGTGGTGCATTTCAGCAGTGGTAACAGCAATATGAAAGATAAGCCACGTTCTGGATGGCCATGCAGATTTTTACATGCATGGCACACAGGCTCTTGTTCATCACTGGCAAAAAATGCATAGCTAATGATGGTGACTATGTTGAAAAATTAACGCTTTGTAGCTGAGAATCTGCTCTTTCAAATAATTTTATTGTGCTCCTCGTATCTATTGTAGTTTCCATGGAAATAAATAAGAGACATTATTTTCAGAGCAACCTATGTACATATACAATGCTCTTCTCTGGAGCATTCTATGTACTCTGGGGGCACAGACATTACTCTGTGTTGAAAGTCTTTTGAGAGGAAGAGTGTGAAGAAATGCAATAAACGTATGGGGAAGAAAATTCACACACGCAAAACACAGATGAAAAACAATCTTTTGGACGGTAAGAGTCTGAACAGACTAAAAAGTGTTTTACTTGAGGAACAAGAAATAAGGATAGATGTTTGTAAGTACTTAAAATACCGATCAACTGCTTGTGTTTGTAACTCATAATGTAAGAAAGCTGACTTTGAGGAAGTAAGAATGTGAAACTCAGAAAAGGAAATGCAAAAGGTTTACAGAATTTATTGTCTCTGGTTGACAGCAGTATCAGGAGAATAAAGTAAAATGTTTAGTAAAAGTATTTTTTCTGTTTAAAAACAGTTTTCAATAACTTAGCACAGGAATAATAGAATATAGTTAACCTTCTTCAGCTAAAAGGGAATTATTATGCCTATAGTTTTAGCTGCCATCATAGATGTTATACTGTACAATGGGCACTGAATCTGAACATGGGCAGCAATTCTTATGTTCAGCGCTATTTTGACAAGAAATAACTATTCTTGATGGAATAGAAGGAAAGTATTTTCCACCATTACTTGGAATTGTTTTCCACTTCAAAACAAAACTACTTAATCTGACTGAAGGTAAACTTGGACTACTAATGTACTGGCTTTGAATCACGCTATTATTCAAAATAAAGAGATGACGAAATGGAAGTGTTAAGCACATATTTTAGCTGATAAACATGTCACTTCAGATATTCCATATGTTACAAGGAATAAATCACAATAATAATAATCTATCACAGTAATAATAAAAAAAAATCCCAAACATTCCTTTGTGGAGTATATTTTGAAATCATCTTTTAAGTGCACCTATTTGTGATATAGCAATCAGCCTTAGCAAGTACTTTGTCCTGTTTAAACTATAAATAATTTGCAAGTGTTAACTCATGATCCTGTACAAAGGCTTTCTGTAGACATGCCAAAAAACACAGACTTTGCCACAGAATAGAATATACAGAATCCTGCCAAAAATATCATCTCTCTGAATTACACCTTTATAATGTAACTTAAAAAATAAAAGAAGAAAGCAAACTCTTCAGTGCAATAAACACAACAAAGACTTTAGTCTTTCAAAGATTTCCAGAGATTTTCCCATGATAATAATTTTAAAAAGAGCAACCAAAAAAATACTGCTAACAATGCAATTCCTTGTTTCACTTGTTCCAAAAAAGCATTGTTACAATACGCTCTGGGGTGATTACAAAGGTAACCTGGAACACAGAGAGGATTAGCGTACTAGATCTTTTTGAAAGATAATTTCTTCATGCTTTCTGTAATGCAGAAGACATTAAAAAACATTTTTTGTGAAAATTTTTGTTAGCTGAAATTTAATTATTCAATGAATTACTATTTTTTTTCCTTTGGCATCTTAAAAAAAAATGCTCAGTCTTGAAAGAAAGAAAGATAAATCAGTGAGCAATTTTTTTTTTTTTTTTAACTACTTACTATGCATCCTTACTGTATGATGATATCCATAATTATTTCCCTGACACAATTAGTAATGCATCTTGAGTGACCTGCTAATCTGAATATAATGCTTTAAGAATTTGGAGTTATACTAATCTCTTTATACTTACACACTCACCTCACGTAGGAGCATAAAAGCCTGCAGAACATAATTTATTATTCTGCATCACATTTCATCAAGTCCCTTAGCAGCTGCTTGATACATTATCGAGACAAATGCAAGGAAAAAATATATATTCCTACCACCCTGCCCCTGAGTAGGGTACCCCAAAGACTAAGAGCCAATTATAATCTCTGTTTCTTCTTCCAATCAGATACGTTAAGTGAAAGTAAACCTTGACCAGGTTATTTTCTGTATGGAATTTCAATGACTTTTTCCATCTCCATAAGACAAATACAGCCATAAATAAACATGCAGCGCAGTAACAAGGGCAATGTCTGGAACACTTAAGAGCTAAATTACTTTCAAGCCATGCAACATCTCATTTCTCTTCCACAAATACATAATAAAGACTGCCAGCATGGGGGAGGGTGTATTTGTATGAGTACATGCATATATGAACACACATGCCTCAGGAGAAGAGGGAGGAAAAATAAAAATTAACCACATGAACTCAGAGCATGATAATTGAAAGAAAAAACAATAAAAAACAACCTCCCCCCCCAAACAAAACAAAACAAAAAAACACCCAACAACACAGACTACAACAAAAACCCTCACAATGTCCAAACAGTCTCTATTTTATATTCACAATACAATTAAATAAAAGGTCTATTATGAACTAAGGGAAAGGGTGCATGTGCATAGCAGATCTTTAGATGTCCTACATTGTAAGCTATGGTCAGATATCTAGCATTCTTTATATAACTACCATCAGACCTACGAAGCTGGAAGCTGAAGTTCAGCACAATGGACTTTACCATATTAGCCTGGAAGATGTAAATAAGGACTATACGCTTAGACTATTTAGAAGTTAAGGAAGGTGCAGGATTCAGCCAATAGATTGTCCACTACGTGAAAAGTATATTCCACTACAGTGCTGAGATCTTTGTATTCCAAGATGTAATGCTAATAGAAGCTTAACTATGTGATTTATACTTAAACTGTCTTTCTTCTGACACTATAATTTGTAGTCAGGATGAGCATTTTAGCTGAAAACTAGATTTCCGTTGATTTAAAAGCATTAATTTTAGAATTAATTTCCACCAGGGCAATATTAGCACAGTTTCAACAAACAAACAAAAAAATCTGCATGAAGAACTGGGAGAGAAAAAATTTTTTTTTCAGGACATGCGCTAAATTTATCTTAGCCATCCTATGGAGATGTCATTGCTGCACTTCCCAGTATTGTGTTTTCTTTACCAGTCAATGAGGGATTTGGTAGTTGTCTCTCTGTAGACAATGAAATACATAGATAACAAGATAATAAGCCAATAACACAAAAAAACGTGTTTCTTTATTTCAAAGATTGAATTCCTTTAATACTCATTAAAAGCACTAGCTTGCCCTTTTAAAATAATTTTTGGGGAGAAAGGAATTTGAATCAGATAAACTAGTTTCATGCCTTTGCCCACTCTAACCTGCAAGATAGAAATAAAATCCTAACTTGCCTCTTAAAAAACTCTTTGAGACCCCCAAGTTTATTTCTGGAAACATGCAGCTATGATACTAAAATTCTCCTTGTGTGATACTGTATCACCAGGCATGAACTAGTTATTCCAGCATGTAATTTAAAATGAATGGTGACTGTATGCTGTACATTTTAAATACAGTACTGAAAAAAAGTTCTACATGCTTAGAGTCAGAGTGTGTGAACATAAAAGAAAAAAGAGATGATTTCAGTAGATATGCCTGAGAATGGGATGATAGCCAGGTTCTAGAAGATTACAGGAAATATAACAAATTACACACATATCTAGAGCATACAAGAAATAATATAACAAGGAAGGAATAAGTTTTAATGGAGAATCTTTCATTAGTGATTATATAGTAAGATTCAGTTGATGAATCTTACATGATGAAGTAGTTACATATGTAGTTGATGTACATGTATATGTATATGTAGGTGATGTAGTAGTTACATGATGAAGTAGTTGCATATATATATAATTTCTATTAATAAAACAAACCAAAATATTAAAGGTATGCTCTTGATTACTTTGCATTGCCCTATAATCATTAAAATTCAAGAGCTATGCCAGCAACAATCCTAAATAATAAAATTAAAACCTGCTCAAATGCAGTCTGTAAATAAGTCTTCAGACATAGTGCAAAGTAAGAACAATTAAAGCTTTATGCATTCAGAAAAAATGTCATGGCCAGGAACATTCTGGAGAAAACAACAGCTGGTATATCCTGTTGTAAGTAGGTCATTCACTAGGGAAACACAAGAACTGGAAGACTGAATTGTCAATTTAAACAGTGATCTAGAGGCTATTTTTCGGATTTTTTTTTTTTAGGAAATAAAATTCAGTGTCCAAGACAAAGGCAACCTTCTCCACAGGTTAGCTTCAGAAGAGAAATGATGGTCCCAGATTTCTGCTACAACATCTATGGAGTCAACATTTCTTGATGGTTTAGGAGTGACCTGGGATGACTTTTCCAATTATGCTTTGCAAGCATGTAACCACAAGAGATATTTAGTTCCTGAGAAATAGACACAAGCTGTGACTATTGCTGGGCAATTTTGGACTCACAGAAAAAAAAAATATATATATATATATATATCTCACTTCTCAAGAAAGTATAGAGCAAGAAAGGGAGTCTCCTAATATGTTTTGGACATCATCTTGGCTAGAAGGCAGACAGCTGGAAATGTCCTGATCTCAAGTCAGCTGATACACTTTTTCAGACTTTATTTATTTTCTGCATGGAACAACCAAAATAATCCGGATACACAAATGCAGTGACATACTTCATTCATTTCTCACTCACACTCCATAAGCTAACAGTAATACAGTAACTGTCATACCTAACCTTAATCTGTCAAGGGAATGAATTCTGTTTTTGTTGTAAATCTGAGCACATACTGCTCATACTGTTGTAAATCTGAGAACATAGCACATACACAGGAGGACTGGTTCCAAAATCTTATGCAGAAAGGAGTGGATTCACAGCCCTGAGCCAGTTACTCAGTAGATCTGCCATCTCCCAGGAACTGGTGTCCCCATCACACAACCTCACTGCTACCAAGGAAGGGACTTTTCTATTTCATAAGGAATTTGGCCACTATGCAGCAAGGATAATAGAGACACTGAGAGACAGCAAAACACAGAATATTTTTTACTGGTTCCAATCTACTAACAGCTTTATCCAAATTCACCAGTATAGAAAAGTGACTTCAGAAAAAAAAAAAAAAAAAATGGTGAACAAAAGAAAAATTATCTGTCTTTCATCTAAAAAACTACCAGAATTTAGAAAGAATATTACACATTTTTCCCTCTTCACTCTGCAAGTGGCTCCTGGCACAAGATGTATTTGCTTCTCAACACATCTAGAACAATGGTAATATATACTACAAACATTACTACTTACCCCACTGACTGAAGTCTAATGCTTTGAAAGTCAGGTTTACTGAGATCATTATGGTCAGAGGTTATTCCACTGGAAAAAGCAAGTATCTAGCAATATGCTAAAAATAACTGGTAAAAACTGAGATTCCAAGAAGACGGACAACAGAGCATGGGTACGTCAAAATGACTTACAGCAGACATGTTCAACACGTGGGACAGCTAGTAATGTGCCCCATGCCCTGCCACCATGCCAACATATTCGTGGCTCTTCCCCCACCAACCAGTCCAGCCAAACAACTGAAACACCGGTCCAGGTCCAAGATAGTTCCTCTTCATTCAATGCATCTAAAAGGTTGGACACTTACATTATATAGATATTGGAAATAAATATTTGAAAGAGTGTTTTGGCTGAAGAAAAATTGGTACAAAAGGCCTAATTAAAAAAACTAGACTAGAGCAAAGGCTGAAGAGACAGCTAATTATGCATATTTGAACTACGCTGAAAAAATATCTATTTTCCTTTTAATGCTTTTGTTACTTCTAAAATAAAATGGCTCATTTTTGAATTGTAAGCACTCAGAAAAAAAGTATGTGTCAATTTATTTACAAAATGGAAAATAGGCAGACAAAATGACTAAAATATATGATTTCAACAGCAGGGATTCTAATTTACAGCTCAGTGCATTGCCTAGAATGACTGTTCATGCCTTTGTAATTTCTCTGTCTTATTTAGAGTACTCTTAATAAATTCAACTTCCAGATATACATAAAAAATAACAAAAATAATACTAATAAAATAACTCCTTATCTGAAAACCATAGTGACTGAAATACATCTACTATATGCACACAGTAGAAATGATTCATAGAAATGATTCAGTAGAGGGAAACAAAGAAGAAAGAAAAAAGGCGTAAGAAATAAAACTTGGTTTTTTATATTCTTTTTTACAGAAGTTCACAGAAATGATGTGGTATACCAGCTTTCTAAATCCTCTGCTTTCTTGTGCAATATAGACTAATATTGGACCAAAATCACAATGCCCTGAATTTATATTTATATTACTCTTTCATCATATCTTTTGTAAGATACAGCATCTCCAGGAATTTCATTTTGGGCTTCTTTTTTCTATGATATAAGAAGTCCACTGAGACTCTCAACTTCTAATGCCATTTAATCAGTCTGAAAAATTTTAATGAGCTCTTACTAGATCTGATGCAGAGAATATTCATAACTGTTAGATCGGTTAATTAATTTGAAATGGAATAAAATGCTAGGAAATACACTTTTAAATTAAGAGAGATTTAAATCATTTGGAATTTTTTTGACACACTGATTCTTCATGAGAGTTCCGACCCCTTATAGAAACAGAACAGGAACAGCTTTTTCCAGTCTTAATGATTCTAATATTGTCTAGTCCAGCTGTTAACTATCCCTACCAGGCCCATTAAACCATGCCCCTCAGTGCCACATCTACCCTTTTCTTAAAAAGCTCCAATGGTTGTGACTCCATCACCTCCACAGGAACCTGTTCCAATGCATTATGACTCTTTCTGAGAAATTTTTTTTTCCTAATATCCAACCTGAACCTCCCCTCACACAAATTAAGGCCATTACCCCTCTACTTTTCACCAGTTACATGGGAGAAGAGTCCTATCCCCACCTAACTACAACCTCCATTTAGGTAGTTGAAGAGAGCAATAAGGTCTCCCCTAAACCTCCTCTTCTCCAGACTAAACAATTCCAATTCAAATGGTCAAGTACATTGGTGTATGTTTTTGAAATGAAGTTGATTCACATATTCAGAATGAAAAGAGGAAAAAAGGTTTAGTTAACACTGTTTACATTATGACACATTCATTGCAAATTATTTCACTTTGCATTTCAAGACAACACAAATACCAGTTGGTCTCTGGGTGAAAACTTAGAACATGAAAGGCTGAAGAATCTTATCTACTCATTCCTTATATCTTTGCACACACCTTATTTTCTCAACAATCCTACAGAGAAATCAGTAATCACAGTCTAAAACACTCAAAGTTAAAAATTAGTATGCAATGCATTTCTGTAATGAAACTCCAAAACATCAGAATTCATGTTTCACTCAGGATAGACGAGAAGTGAAAAAAATATTTTCAGGAGAATGACAATTTTATTTGAAATAAAAGTGAACACATACTCTCACTACCAATTTATCTTTGAGATATTCTCCCTACAGATTTCTATTTCAGAATCAAGTTTGCAAAGTTATATATGAAGGAGAAACTAAACATTGCTACAGATTGCTCAAATTTACCATCTTTAAATCAGAAAACAAGAAATATGATCTCAGAGATTTAGATTGCAAAAGTAAATAGATGGATTAGAAAAAATATATACCCCTCTTTATCAAGAAGTATCTTCAATATTTAGCTAAATCAGCCAGGAAGGTGTGAAAAGTGAGCTGATCCATGTTTAAATAACTCTTTCTAAACTTTGAGTAGTGAAGTCATATTTGAAGATTTATTCAGAGAGGAAAATCACTGAACTTTCCTATGAACAGCACTATGCAGTAAATCAGAGTAATCTGCATTACAAATATTATAATGCAGTGAAGGGGAATAAGACTTTCCAACAAACTTAAACAATATAAGCACCACTGGGTGGGGGGTTGGGAAGACATTGCTGATTTTTCAAAAATTCTTTAAAATCCTAATCTAAATATTTATAATATTAAAAAAATTATTCGGGCAATTTGTTCCATCCCCTCCTTACCTTCTCTGGAGGTGCAGGAGGGTGAAATCTCTTTGCACAAACTAGAAATGCATCAGGCTGTGGCTTGCCACCCTTCACCTCAGGGTCATCTCCCAGCACAATATGATGAAAAAGATTGAAGAAGTCTTTGTGTCTGGATGTTTTCATCTGAAATGTCACTTCAGCTGAGCTAGTGGCAACAGCTATGGGTATGTTGTGTTTGTGTAAATGTTGGATCAGTTTATTGACCCCTGCAAGACAAATAGATATGTACATTTTATTCTATATTTATATATACATATTTGCAGTTATATGTATTAAAATTTCTGCCTATTTATGACATATTTAGCAATATTTCAAAAATGTTGTCTAACTGAATTTAACAACCTATTCTGACTGGTTAGTATCAAAGAGATTTCTTGCTATATCTGGAAAAGTTCTTGTTCCATCAAAGAATATTCCTTTAAGTATACAATGATTCCGACATCAAATGATGATTTTCTCAAAATATGCTGAAAATAACTTCAAAGCCATTGCATTTATATGCCCATAAGAAGCTTACTTGATGTCCTCAACTCTATAAGCATTTATTATTTCAAACATATCTAGAGTTATGTTCTTGGAAAAAAAGAATAAATAAACAAATATCAAAGAAATATGCTCTTCTCACTGACTGGCACAGTCTTTAATTTTTGAAACAGTTATCCAACTGGTTTAAACCAGCCCCTAAGAGTGCTTAGTATTTTTTTTTTTTTACAATTACTAGATAAAGCAATTGGACAGAAAAGTGGAGCTGTCAATCACAGGTGTTAAAACCAGAGCTTTATCTATTGATGATGTGAACCCTGAGTAATGAACATCTTGACCACAATAGATAGAAATTTTAATCTGCTCCAATCTTCTAGCGAAGGTTAATGTCAAGAATGGTGAAAATACAGCAGCCACTGTAAGAAGGAAACACGCTTTGTTATTCAGTGCAAGTTTTGAATCTCCCATGCAAAGCCTTCAATGTTTCTTCATAGGAGCATTCTGAACACGATACCTCTCTTTAGACTGCTAATTATCTTCAGCCCTGCTGCTTCAAAGCTTCAGCTCATCTGTCAGTGCATGTTTACTCTACATTTCTACTGCAGGTAGCCAGCCACAGAAAAGTGCTGTTGCTGAAAGGTTATTTACTCAGGGTTCTCTCTGATATGCTCTCAGCACAGGTCATGATTTCAGTGCATAAACACGTGTGTATTTACCTTCACTTTTTGACTTTCCTACCTATAAGATAGCTGTACCTAACACCTTCAGAGAGCAAAGATTTACATTACTCAGAAAATATATTTCAGTAAAAATATATTCAAGTAATTATTTTAAAATTATATGTGCAAAAACAGCAAAATGGATTAGAAAAAAATATGGAGTTCACTCCCGTGCACTCACTTCCTAGTAGATAACACAGAGTATCAACACCCATCCACCACAGAGAGACCTATCTGTTAAGCTTCTTGGCACCATCCTCTATTCCTCCTACTGGATCAAAAGAAACATAGTTCGCCATTTTTTTCAGTATTAGTTATGGAAGACTTTCCTGATGTGGTATACATACAATTAAAAACCCAGGCCATACAGCATAATTTTTTTCTGTAATAACATCAGGAAGAAACATCTTACATTGTCATGATTTGTTTCCAAACATACTCTTTTCATTTTAAATAACTAAAAAGATAAATAATATTATTTCTTCTATCCCCTTAAATATTAAGTTTTAGAAGAGACACAGATACTTACTATATTTCTGGGGTAACAGTTACACAACGATGACTATTGGAAAGAAGATTAGGTGAAAAGAACTGTACACTAAATTGAGATACGTGAGTTGAAAGTAAGAAGGATCAACTTTAAACATCAGCATGTTTAAAAACAGAGAAATCACAAACGCCAATGAAATTAGAAACTTTTGGGGAAAAATAAATACAAATAAAACCTAAACCAATAGGAAAAAATTATTACTCTTGAGACTACAGATATATTTTCAACAAATATTTTGAACAACAAAACCCTTTGGCTAATTATCACACTTCGCTTTTCAGTGACCAATACAAACAAGAAGTACAAAAGTTCAGGAACTCAGATTCCCTTCCTTCTGTTCTCCAGGCACAGCCCTAGCTCTCAGCCTCTCCTCAAAGGGAGGTGGTCCAGCTCCTTGATTGCCTTGGTGGCCCTGAAGTATTCCCTCCAGTACCTCCATGTCTCGCTTTGTACTAGGGGCCTCAGAACTTGACACAACAGCATCATCAATGCTGAGCAGAGGGGAAGAATCATTTTTCTGGACATACTGGCCATATTTTGTTTGTAGGGATGCCATTCAGAGGGACCTCAACAGGCTTGAAAGGTGGGACCAGGTGAACCTAATGAGGTTCAACACACAAAGTGCAAGGTTTTGCACTTGGGCCAGAGGAATCCCAGGCATCCATACAGACTGGAAGGAGCAGTCCTTGAGAGCAGCCTTGCAGAGAAGGACCGGGGGGTCTTGATAGATGAAAATCTTAACATGAGCCAGCAGTGTGCTCTTGCAGCTTGGAAAGCAAATGGTATCATGGACTCTGTCAGAAGAAGGGTGGCCAGCAGGGACAGGGAGGTGATTGTCCCCCTCTACTCTGCTCTTGTGAGGCTCCATCTGGAGTACTGTGTCCAGGTCTGGAGCCCAGTCTGGAGCCCCCAGTACAAGAAAGACAGAGAGCTGTTGGAGAGGGTCCAGAGGAGGGCCACAAAGATGATCAGGGGACTGGAGCACCTCCCCTCTGAAGACAGACTGAGGGAGCTGGAAAAAAGAAGGCTGCAGGGTGACCTCATTGCAGCCTTTCAGTACCTAAAGGGAGCCTACAAACAGGAGGGGAATCAACTCTTTTGAAAAGGTTGACAACTGCAGGACAAGGGGAAATGCTTTTAAATTGAAGGAGGGAAGATTTAGGTTGGATGTCATGGGGAAGTTCTTTATTATGAGAGTGGTGAGGTGCTGGAACAGGCTGCCCAAAGGAGGTTGTGGATGCCCCATCCCTGGAGGTGTTCAAGGCCAGATTGGATGGGGCCCTGGGCAGCCTGGTCTAGTATTAAATGGGGAGGTTGGTGGCCCTGCATGTGGCAGGAGGGTTGGAGATTCATGATCCTTGAGGTCCTTCCAACCCTGGCCATTCTGTGATTCTGTGATTCTATGCAGACAAGAATACCAGTCTTCCCAGGTTTGTGTCATCTGCAAATTTACTGAAGGTGCACTCCATCCCAACATTCTGATAATTAATGCAGGACTGAGATACTTTGCTCACTATTGGCCTCCAACTAGTCTTTGCATCACCGACCACTACCCTCTGATTCTGGTTGTCCCCCCAGTCTTTCTGATCCACCTCACTGTCTGTTCATCCAACCTATGCTTCAGTAGCATCTCTATAAGTCTTAGACTGTATTGAAGCTCACTGCTTACCTCTTTAGTTATGACTGAAATGGCATTATTCATTATGATGTGAAAATTAATAATACATTTGTAACACCCAAAACCTAATTAAATTAAATTATGCCTCGAATAAACAGTGGCATTGTTAGTGACCAATTCTTTCATGACCATAACGATGTACTCTATCTCTCATCCATCTCTGTGTGCCATCCATATACTAATGACATCCAATTAACTGTTTAACTGTTATGCAGTCCCCTGTAATTCCAGAGTTTATCTACACTATATAGCCAATGCTAATATAACTGCGCTTGAAAAGTCTTGTAGCTGAGATGTAGCATATTCTGTGGAAGAAACAACATGGCTACAGACTTTTTTTAGAGAATGATCTCGATCAACAGATTTTTGCCCTGTGCACTGAAATTTTTGTTGGAAGAGATATACAGATCACCATGTACTTTTTTCACATAACTTGCCAGCAAATTATGAGCACAAATACAACTTCACTCCCTTCTTGCTGACCTTCAGCACCCCAAGAAGTTCTTCAAATACATCACACAGTGTTGCTCCTCATTCACTGTGCCAGAGACAGCTTTCTACTCATACTAACAGCATGAGTGTAGAGGACACCTGACCTCTGGGTCACAAAAAACAAGGCACTTTAGACACCCACACTCAAGCCTACAAGTGACACAGAAGAAGTAGTCTGTGAGGCTTCAATGGACATTAGAAAGAAAACATTCACTTCTGAGAAAACTTCTGAGTACTTCTGAGTACTTCTTCTAAAGAAGAAGTACTTCACATGTTTAAATTAACTATGTACATGCATTATGCTTGTCTTGTATGATTTATGGACAGTTGTGAACAAATAGAAATCTTAAATATAGTTTATGTCTAGAAAGACTACTCTTCCTTTTAAAAATAATTTACAGTTACTGTGTTAAATGTAACATCAGATCCAAATCAAAGCTTTTCAAGATTTCATCACTCTTTTTAATCAAAGAAAAGCTAATGTTGCCACTCAGGGTTTAGTCAAGTTGATTGGATTTTTAGCCAATTCAACAATAATCCTTTAAGATCTTAAAAGCAATTTACAGTAAAAATCTCAACTGCAACAAAGCATAAAAAGTACTTAAAGAGAAAATAAATCTTACTGAGAACAATAAAAGCCGACTGTTCACGTATGCCACAAACTGATTTTAAAATATTTTTATGTGCTAAAAGAGTTCCAAGCCCATCAGAACAGTGCTATTCATTACCAGCACATTCTTTATCCTCAGGTGAATTCAGTATTGCTGCTATGATGGTGATAGAGTGATGGAGGTGGGACTACGCAACACTTGGTGTAATTGCCACGAATCTCGTGAGACTGTGGAAATATATCTCTCATATCCACCTGTTTCGTTTTTGTTCCGAGACATCATTTTTTTTTTAAAAAAAAGCTATTTGTAATGGTACGTTATCTTTTCACTGAGTTTCAGAAGTATAGATGGAAACTAATAACCTACTCCTCATCTGGAAAAATAATTGGCTATAATGAAGAATTCTATCTTCTCATCTTACTTTTCTCTAAAGAGCACCAAAGATTCTTCTAGAGCCATTGGGTCTCCTTGTTTATCAAGCCATTAATTTTGTCATAGTCTAGGCATTCTGACACAGGTAAGCCCACGGGAAAAAAAAAAAAAAAAAAAACCCTGCTAAATTTTACATAATTTGAAATCTCTCTCAACTGTATTTATGACTTCCTGGTAAAAGCATTTTGGGGTTGCAGCTCTTCAGGACTTACTGCAAAGGCCAAATGTTTGAAATCAGCCAAACAGACATGATCACTCCCAGTGTGCAGCAGTTAATTGATAGATGGTTTGGAGTTATAGGTTCATTGAATCCAGAACGGACTCACACACACAAAAAAAAAAAAAAAAAAAAAGTTTTTAAAACAATAATATCAAGGAAAAGAAAACATGGTAGGAAGTCTGTTTAACTCTAAAGGGCACAGATGCTGATTGAGGAAATAATAACTAAGCAAACTAAACTAGAATGCTGGTTGACTAGAACTGTTATGATTTAAATAGAAAAAAAGAAGACATACAGCTCTAGAATAAGTTCTTATTGAAACCTGTACTAATTCTCTTCTTGTAATTTCTAATTCACTTTATTCAGTAAGTGAATAAACTAAGCTTTGAAAATATCTACTCCAGACTACAAGAGATAGTCTGAACAGGAAGATGGTTTCCACTTCACATTCTGCAATGGCTGAAAAGGAACTGCAAAGGAAAAAATCCCAGTTCTCAGAAAGATGACCCAGGAGGGGAAAATTTCTGAAAAAAGCACACCACCACACAATCCTCAAGCATCTGTGCTTTGTAATGATGCTGAACCAAAAAAAAAGGAGACAAGTATGAAAGAACAGCATTAATTTCTTAACTTTGACATGGCAATAGTACCTACTGACAGCTGTGTAACTTGGAGGTAGATTTTTCTGGCTGTGCATATATTCTAGGTTTATGTTAACAATACACCCGTAGATTCTCTTCTCATTGTAGATTAAAACTCTGTTTGACTAGAATTTGATACATTGAGGCTTGCTGGTCAGCCTAGCTATATCAAAATCTTGCAATCTGCACCTTCAGATACTAGTATCTTTGAAAGCTTTTATGCTGAGGCATGGCTTTGATACATACTGTCCAACAACACTTCTATACCATCCCTAACCACCAATAACATAACTGTCAATTACTTGATTGGGAATTAACAGACTTATCACTGCTAGAAATAATGCATACCATTAATAAATATGATATTAAGAAATAAATATGATGCATACATATTGCATCATTCCGTACTGTTCTTTATCAATCAAAATTCAAATCTTATTTCCCAGAAAAAATTGTCAAAATAGATTGAAATTAGAATGCCACCTGCCTAATAGCTGTCAAGTTGACCAGATAGAGGCTCGTCATGTCAGAATAACCTTACTCCTTCCAATATCAAGACAATTAACTTTTACTTTCCTGTATTTCCTGATTACAATCTGAAACACCAGATTAGTCAGAGAACACTGTAAACCTAAAATGTCACCATTACCTTACATCTTAGACAACACCTGCATGATGTTCATTCTTAATTAAAGAATATTAAAAAGCAGCAGAATAAATCCATGAGGCTTATATTAAACAATGTTCTCAGAAGATATAAAAGTACATGAGAAAGGTATCAATTAAAAAACTACAGCTATCAGAATGAAGCATAGGTTAGTCTTTAAATAAAATAAATACTAAGTAGCTAGTGCAATTTTTTTCTAGATTAATACCTAACATCAACCTGGTTTTCTTAAAATTCATGGCAATTCAGCTTCTATCTCATACAATGGTACAAAGTACAAATCCCATTGCTTCAGTGACCAAGCCTGCATTTGATCCTCACATTGGCATAAAGAATTAAGTATTTACATTAACATTAATTCTGCTTTAGAGAATTGTCTGAAGAAAATTATCCCATGTATACAGTTGAACTGAAAGAGTAACCAGTTGAACAATTCTGGCAATGATAAAAATGTCTACGTTTGCCTCAGTAAGAATTTTTCTTGATTCATCTATAATAGACAAGCAAGCCCAGAACTCATTTTTTGAAGTAAGAAACAGTGCAAAGCTTAATGTTTCCTTTGCTAATTTATTCTATCACCTCTCTGCATCTGTATTCAAGCTACTTCACTGACATTAACATAATCCCCAGCAAATATAGACTATTCACTCAGTGGCATCTACTACATGTGCTGCTCCATTAAAGTGACTCTCCTCTGTGATTTCTAACACTTCCACCACCGATCTATCTATCCAACAGTTTTTAAACCCAGACAAAGGTTTTCTTTGTCTTGCATGAGATAAATCTGCAGAAGTTTGACATAAAAAAATGAAAAAACAAATCCCTCCATCATTTTTGTTTACCTAGCAAGCTTAACTAGGCTTACAGTCTTAGTTGGATCTACATGTGAGAAAGGCACAGTTTCAAAAAAGCTGCATATAAAAAGCATCAGAGAGACATGCAGATAAGCTGGCTGAGCAGGAGATTCAAATTTTTAGTTACCTAAGCAAATACATATTTTCTTTCTGCTTCTTTTTATTCGGTTTTAACACATCACATGTTTTTAACAATTAACCTCTTAATGCCTTATGGGACTAGGTATAAAAAAAGGATCTAAAAATTAAAATGATATAATTAACGTTCTGCAGCAGTTGCCAGAAAACAAACACACAAACAAAAAAAACAAGCACACATTGAAAGAGAAAAAAATCTCTTTGGAATTGTTTTAGTGACATGCAGTGACTTCGTTTAAATACACATATATTTTTGTTTGTTTTTTTCATTTCTCCCACACTTCCTTTTTTCCCCCATAAATTATTGATATTTGCTCCAGGACTTATTCTTTTCTTTTTTTTTTCTTTTCTTAGAAAAAGTTAACAGCAGTCCTAGCTTTAAATATTGCTTATGTTTTTATGGATGAGGATTCTTCTCTAAGCATTCCACATGTAAATGTAATGGAATATAATGCATGAGTTTATATCATAAATGAGATTCATAAAAAAATAAAAATGGGCAAATACATTTAGCTGTACATCAAAAAGAATATCTGTGCTTAAAGTTGGACTAGAGAAAAATGACTTGCTGTGTTACACAGTTGCCAGTAACCATTCTAAAGAATTCCTAGTTTATGAAACTGAACTTGGGCATATTCACATTGCTTTTTATTCTGTACTTAAAACACATAAAGAGCAGCTGTTTCAAGTAAATAAGAAAAAAAAAAAAAATCAGTACTTTTAACAGACAAAATATCTTTCACAAGTAACAGATTTGAATAAAACTTGCTAAAGCAAGAGAGATGAAACTGAGTCTCTAAGAGGAACTTTTACTGACATCAGATTAAAAAATCCTACTTTGGCTAGCAAATAGATAATTCCATAAGCAGTTTATAAATACTAAAGAGAAGCATACCTGGCATCAATTCAGCTGTATGGAATATCTTCTCCTGCTTCATTTTACTTTCATGTAGTAACTCCTCTTTGCTTATTGGAAGATCTAGAACATCTCGAATAATCTGTGCCCCTTCTAGTGCTTTTTTACCCATGACTAATGATTTTATATCCCAAGTATAGGTCTTTCCAAAACGCCCACATATCTCTTCGAATACCAATGTATAGAGACGTTCAGTATCTGCCAAAAAACAAAGAAACAAAAAAAGAAATAACAATAGATTACAAATACATGCAGCCAGTTGACCAGCCAGTCTTAACAAACAGGATAGTGTAAATGATCATATAGCACTCTTCCAGGAATAAGAAAGTATACTGTCTCACCGAGAGAAAGCCAGCCTTCTATGATCACTTCAGATATATGTGGGTCCTTCAAGCTGTCCCTTCTATATTCAGAAAAGGTTACTGAGGTTTACAACAAAGAACTATCTAGACCTATTCTTCCATCAACTTTCTTTTCCATTGGCAGTTTACATTACAGGTTAGCAACCACTGACTTAATTAAAATGCTGTACTTATTCCTTGAATGGGAAAGAAAAGAAAGGAAGGAAATCTGGTTCTCAGGGATGTCATTACATATTCCATGTAAATTGGGGAAAAAAAATTAATTATTTAAGAGGATCTTTGAACGGAAGCTTCAGAGTGCTTTCAAAAGACACTACAGTCATTATTATAGTGCTGCTGGCATATCTGCATTTACATGTGATTACTCAAGCAGAACACACCTACTTGATTTCATGGATTTCCAAGGGGGTTCTGGCAAGAGTAAACTTCAGGCTGAATTTTGCCAGTGAAAGGTGTTTATTGTTTCAAAACTCTTTTTTTTTTTTTTTTTTTTTTTTTTTTTTTTTTAAATAACAGTATACAATCCTTCCTGTCTTCTCCATATGATAAATCATTGAAGGAGGTCAATAACGTTTACTTTGACACCACACAGAGGAAGAAAAGTCCTTTTAGCTCTTGATTTCATTTTTGAAGATCCTGAACAGTGGTATTTCTACCAGACTGTTTATCTTTTTGAGTTGTCTCATTTGAAACAAAACTACTGTTGTTACCCATCCTTTAATTTCCTTCTCATGCATTTTTTTGCCTTCTGTACCTCTAAAGGACTGCTTATTATTATCATGTTAGCAGTGAAAGACAAAAGTAATTTAAGAAAGTAGCTGCATTTATGACATTTATCTAGAGAGATCAGGGACTTATCTTGTCACCATATCTTTTGCTATGCAAAAATATTTTTATAGGGAAAATAAAATACTGAAATTATTCATGGGCACCTTGCCTTACTTTCTGAATACTTAGGATGTAAGCAACAGCATTTAAATTGTAAGACAATATACATACTATGAAAAAGACAATGAAGAAAGAAAAGCAGAGCCTACGGCTACAGTATACCCAGTGACCTTCCTCTGCAGTCTGACAAATGCTCACTGCTTAACCTAGTAATCTGCTTGTCCCGAGATCAGCAGATGGTTCTGATCTGAAATCAAATGAGAAACATCACTGCACCTATATCATTGTGTGACCACATAACAGTGCAGAAGACACGCATTGCTGCCTGCCAGAACAATCTCTTTCATCTTTTCCTTCAATAACCAGAAAAGATGTTGACCCAAAAGAAAAGTTAGAGAACCAGTGCACCTGTCTGCTCTGTTCAACAGGGTAGCAAACTATTTATAAAAAGTTCTTTGCACAAATATAAGAGAAAAATAATAACAGCTGATGTACAAATGCTTCTCAGCCAATCATACTTAATGGGAAAATGTTAGGAGTAACCTACAAAGTCATAAAACACACATCAAATGCATCACACTATGCATCTGAATCAGAAGAAACACAACTGGCTTGGCATTAAAAAGCGATAAGCTAGCTAGCACCAGGAAAAAAAAAACAAAAAACCTTGTTTGCTTTACACTGCCAGGTAATACACTGCCAGCAAGCTGAGAAGGTGAGTTAAGAACAAAACGACTCAATTTTCACAGTTCTTTCCTTCTATTTCTCAGATGTATTGATTTTTCTTGTACATCATTTAGGGTCAACTGTTGACCCTAAGTTGAAAATTGAAACTGAAAATTAATCCTCATCTTATTAAGCAACACACAGCAAACTATGCAGAAATAAAACGAAACAAGGAATTAAAAACCTAGTTGCAGAGCAAGGTGTTTTTTTTTTTCCTGTCTGTACAATCATTCCATTAATCTATTTGAAAGTGAATGACTCAACTGTATAGCTACTCAATTTAATAGCCTCCCGCATTTAAATATCACATGATATACTTGAGAACAAAATCTTGTCTTCTTAAATAAATGCTTAATAACGTCTAGATTACAGACTAAAAAACGTTAGATAATGGTGAAGTTCGCAGACCAAAGAGCACTTATAAACAACCTTGTGTCAAACCTATTAAAATAATTAAATATTATGCTACTTGCATTGCATTGGAAATTAGTTCTCTTGACGCCAATAGAAATAATAACTAAAAAAAAAAAAGGAAAAACTCTGGTCAGTATACAAATAATCATTCATATATTTAATTTAAATGTGAATTAGTCTAACTTGTGCTTAAAGCAACACAAATGCTTAAATAAGCAGATTATCAGAAAGCTTTCTTTCCTTCCCATTCTGTATTTCACTTGCTCAAACAGACATGAGCCACTACACAGCACAGAAAGAAAATATGAAATCTGGGAAATAGAAGTTAAACCCCAACTGCACACATACACCACACAATCTCCAATCACAATCTGAGAAGACTACTACTGGAAAAGACACAGGTTTTGGATAAGCGTAACAGCTAAGGACATGCAATCCTTTTGACTAAACAAACAAAAATCTGTATACCCCTCTTATAACCACACAGCAGTAACTAAATACCTACACAAATTCAAGTCTCCAAGTCTGGGAGATCTGAAAAAAGTAATCAATTGTGACCTGACAATACGGAGGACCAGCATGTTCTTTGGGGTTTCTTCTCAGACTGAGGGCTGTGGTTATAATTAGAGATTTATCATTGCATAAAATAATTAACAATCAGTGTAGGTTATTGTATATAATTTGTAGCTCTTAGCGTTGCCTATATTTCCACAGATTTTCTAAAATTTTGTGTTACATGGACCTTTCAGTCACCTGAATTCTTTTCAGATCCAAATTCCTATCAATCAGCATGCATTATAATCATGACCTGGAGTCAGATTTTACATAGAAAATCATGAGTCATTCAGTCCTTGGAGTAAGATACTGGTGGAGGCATCCTCGGCTATGGGACAGCATAGGCTTTGCTCTCTAGCAGCAATTCCAGCCTAAGTCCCACTTAGGGCTTGGAGCTGCCTGACTTTAAAACACCAGGCAGTGCTATGTGTATTTTCATGTTTCCCTGTTTAAAGACAGGGGTCACCACATCCTAGTGACACAGCAGCTGGGAAATACTAACACTGATGGGCTTAATCAGACATTGATTGGAGTCCCCCACACTTGAGTCTTGGTATCTCAATTGCACTTATCATTCTGACAGTGGGTGACCACACAGTTCTGTGGCCAGAGAGGAGAGGGAGAAGTGGACAGAGTTGTAAATTCACAGTCTGCTTACACAGTATGGATATTTACTCTACTACAAGCTAACCATATCACCGTATGTCAGGAACAGGAGAGACCCGTCATACACACAAGCTAAGCTAGGTTTTCGCCCAACTGTAACAAGAAATAATCCACAACAGCTGATTTACAAATTTTAAGTAAAGTCAGAAACTATTGTTGACTATAAAGAAATGACTATAAATGAAATGACTAAAGAAATTGAAGTTCAATTCAAGCACATCAATATAGGCATCTAGCGGTATCTTAATACGTCCAGACATCCATAGAGTCAATGAGGCCCATACCAGACTGCAAGAGTAGCTGGAGGTTTAGCCAGGTGCTATACAGCAACCCAAATTGTGATAAACATATATGTTTATGAAAGTGAATTTGACCCCAGCTGTTAGCTCACATTAGGAACATTTATCAAGAACACAGCAAAACACATGTGGCTGTGGTCTGTTCCAACAGGAGGAAAAAAAGCAAGATTTCTCAGCCCCTGAAATTGGCAGCAAATGTATTAACTTCAGCTTTATTGTCTCCTGCTTTTCAAAATAGTCTTAATATTTCCAATTGTCATTCCTTGGTGCATCTTTTACACAGACATCAACAGCATGATGCACTGCTCATCCACTAACCACAGTTCACTGCGAATGACTGACATGCATTCCCCAACCACATATCATCTTGCAGTCATTTTTATATCAATTGTTCTACACAAAAAGCAAAAGCATCCCCACTGATGCTGTTTACAGTGTGTAAAACCCAATCATAACAAATACAAATAAAGTGACAAGAATGACATAGGTGCCAGATTGCTCAGCTTGTGATTGAGCAAAAAAATTATGCTAGCATACGTACAGAAAGGTCTATAGGTCACTTGGCAACAGACACAGTGGAAGACATGGGTGTATGAGCTGTTCAAATCACTGCAGTCAGAATTAGAAGTGCAGGTCTACCTAGGTTAAGGATACAGCAGTCACCAATTCTTATCTAAACCTCAGTTTCACCACTGTTTACTTATACAACATGGCTTAAGACAGAAAATTATGATTTCGTGAATGAATTAGGAACTTTTTTTTTTTGTATGACTTCTGAATGTCTGCAAGTAATTTTATAACACATTTAAAATAATCTCCAGCTTATCAAGGAAATAAGGTTAGTACAAGTACATAAAAGTTTATCTTAGCTGTTCGTTTTGAGTTTGAATAAACTATCCAATCTTTGTTACAAATTCCCTTGATGCAATATATCTACGATTAATATTTAAGCTAGAAGTAAACAGAACTTCAATCCTATGAATTCAATGCTTTCTAGTAAGCCAAAATCAGATCCAGACTAAAATTGCCAAGATTTTTATTTTGATAGAGGAGAGAGAGCTTGTTAGGTAAAGAGGAAATTTTAATTCCAGAAAAAGGTTTATTATGTCCATAGTCATGAAGCATGTTTTTCTCTGTGTGTGGAAGAGAATCATCTTAAGTATTCAGTTAAGACAAATTCAAACTTGAATGGTCATTCTTATCACAATTTTGGCCCACGTATGAGAAAACCTCATAAGATTTTGTCATCATAAACACAGAATGAATTTACACATATTACTATGATTTTGCTTTCCTATTAGTATTTCACAATGCTCCTTCAAACCCCAGAGGATATGCAACAACATATGAACCCATGCAAGTGTTCATTTATGGCACAAAATATAATTATAAACCATAATATAATTATAGAAGTGGAAATGTTACTGTGCTAATTGTCACAAAGTTGCAAAAAACACAGTAAACAAGTGCTAACTTGCAAACACATATGTGCAGCTGCTGAAATGATAAGAGAAATGAGCATTCAAAAAAGTATGTAAGATTGTTCTTCTAGTTGTAGAAATAATAAAAGCATATTTATATTTTCTGTCATTTCTGAATATAAGGTAGCACAGGCCTTCCTTGCTTCCTTGTTCGTTTGTTTTTATTCTCCCATTACATCAACGGAAGTGGGAAAGAACACTGGATAGAAATGTAGTACTGGCAAAGTCAAAATAGTGACAGATTTCCCAAAAGAAAAACTAACTTTGTCAAGTCTTGTCAATTATCACATGCAAAACTCAATCCATAGTCCTCCAAGCTTCATGCCCACCTACACTGACATGCAAAATCATGAACTGACAGTCCTTTTCCCTCTCCAGCCTATTAAAGGTAGAGCTGATCAGCTCACTAATAGTTGAATTGTGCCAAGTCTATGAGACTCAGGAGCACAATTGCTGCAGCACTGCATAAAAGCCAGGGAACAAATGTCTGTTAGTAAGGGCTCTGTCTTCTAAAGAGATTCATCATCAAGCATACTGCTCTGCAGTATATCTCTCCCCACAAGCAGTACATGTGCTTCGCTTGTTTGATCACAAAGTTGGACCAGTACTTATAGACATGGATGTGAATATGAAACAGAAACACACATTTCCAAATGGTACGTGGACTATCACAGAGTTTATGAAATGTCACTGCCAAGATAAAATTTATATAAGTATCCACAAACCTTGCAAGATCCTATTGGTGCTTTTCATAAGCAGAAAAAGAATACAAAACCGACAGCCTGTGAACAACAAAGTTACAATAAGACATTCTCTTAAGCCAAGAAGTAATGCAAAATGCTATCCACAAAAAGTTTATCAATTACAGTTCCATCTCAAAAAAAAAAAAAAAAAAAAAAAAAAATTACTACAATGGCAAAATACTAATACCTAAAAAAAATTCAACAGCATTATAGGAACCAGTCACTGAAGTAGCAATAGTTTATTCCACTGAATAAACACGGTGTATAATTCATTCTCCATTCTTTTTCTGTCATTTAGCATTTCATTCAGATGGAATCTGAACCTTTCCCCTTTAGTTTCAGCACTCAAACAAGACGGACAAAAACAGCATAAACAATGCAAAAACCGTTAAGCGATATATATATAACTGACACTGGAACAAATCTAGAATTGCAAAACGGAATTCAAACCATCCAGAACCACTGGAGAATTAGAGATGAAAGTTCCTGAGATAACAAAACAACCATTAAAAGGGGAAAGAAGAATTAAGATTTTTGTTTCTAAATAATCTTTAGTAGACAACAGTCTTGTAATATGTCTTGCAGTTCCCTCCCAACACCTTTCCATTCATCCTTGCATCACTGAGAGAGCTAGCTTAAAAATGCAAAACTACAGCTATTTGTGATGGCTAAAAGCTGAAGAAAACAGCAGTGTAACAGCTGACCACAGAATCACTTACAGCAGCTTAGCAAGAGGATGGATGAGAAACGCAACAGAAATTGCTTTCTGCACAATAGCCTAGCAGTTACAGCACTAGTCCAGAAAATGAGATTGAACCTTTCAATCTATCCTTAGGATCTAAGCCAACTTCTCTAACATCTCAAGAGATTTTTGTTATATATGATGTGTGTATACAATACACGCAGAAACTGTTGTGGGTGAGGGAGAGGTGTTTTAAAGGCATCAGCTGCCTTTTAAACAATAAAACTTAGATGAGAGATAGCCAGTGAATCCAAATCAACCTGGAGCCTGTTGAATTAAGGGCACAAAGGGTTGTGGGTTGAAACACCTTAGCAAAGAGGGCCTCCAGAGGATTGAAGGAACAAGAATGTTCTATTCTTCGCTATATCATTTCCCCCCGTTGCTTCCAAATGAACTTGCTTATGAAAAAAATGAAACTATATTTGTCACCATACAGAGGCAATCATTTCAGTCACTGTCACAGAAAGAAATAAACACCACTTCTATGTGTGCTCAATCAAACAATTTGAGCCATGCCTCAATTTCAAGGCATGGGGTGTTGGTGTCCACAGCCAAGGAGGCTGAATCCAAATGCAATCTGCTCATGGAATCAGTCAAATGAAACTCTACTACAGTATCCAAGTTTTATAAACTTTGGACTGATCTACTTTCATAAGTACTAATAAGTTTATCTTATTGTAACTTAAAGCTTAAGGTTAGTAAAACGTATATAAAGATAACCAGGAAGCACTAAGTAATAGCTGCTTCAAAATCGTAAGGAGCAGTTTATTCTGTAAACCATTTTACATAAATGATAAACTGCAATTTCTGAAAGATAAAGAAAATGTAATGACTATAATTGCTGAAAATTAAAATTATTGCTCCGATTTGAGCAATGATTTGCAAATCATTATATTTTTGATTAGCACTTAAAATCATCGAAATGATCCATTATTCATTTTAGTAGAGAGCAGGAAAGTCTGTTTTGGAGCTTTAATTTTTGCAAATCTATTTCTTATGTTGTACTGGAATATTAATAGAAGTACACTCCAAGATATACCATTATGCTACACAGTGCTTACTTCACTAAGTCCAAGGAAACACAATGCCACTGGCTAACTCAGTTAAAGCACTGCCAGTCTGCTTGTCCTTCTCTGATACAATGCATCTTACCGCGAATTCAACTTATTGTTAACAGGCGTAAAAGGAAAGTAATAAAATATTATAACAGGCGTAAAAGGAAAGTAAATAAAAGTAAGCTTAGTATCCAAAAAATAATAGCTGCATAGAGCTGTGCCCAAAGAAGCATCACATATTTGGCCCCCTGGGATTATACTAGGAAAATTCTTCTACAGAGCTAAAGAGGAAGTCTATTTCTTATTTTGTATGCAAAGAAATATTTTATTTCTTTGGGGAATGGGTGGGGAAAAAGCTTTTGGGGAATAGGGTGGGGAAAAAGCTTCTGAATAAATTCAAAAGGCTCTTAGTTTGCACTAATAAAGCAGATATCTTAATGCAATCTTGTATTCACATATGCACCTTACCTTTTTTTTTTTTTTTTTTTTTTTTTTTAATGCCATAGGGAACTGAAAAAAACAGTTTGAGAATAAATCATTTAAATATTTTCCTGACATGGTGCTGTAAAAAAAATATTCCACCACCAGTACAGCAGAGCAAATGAGAAACTAAAGATAAATCTGTATTTCAGTTCAAGTAAACAAGGTAACCCAATTTGATATGGCAGACAATATATATGACATAATTAAAAACATTTTAAAACTACACTTATTAAGCACCAGTTATGTGACAACACCTAATTTGTTTAAAAGTAGAAAAGCCATTGATGCATAGAAACTATCTGATATGCTCTTAGGCATTCATGAAGACCCTTAAGCATTTAAAAAAAAAAAAAAAAAAAAAAAAAAAAAAAAAAAAAGACAACCATGAAAAAGCTTTTGACATGGTGCCAACATCTGCTTGTTAGGGCTAAACCTACAGCTAACAGAGGCATGGATTTTTAAGATGTATGTGACAAGTCATAGTTATACTCTCATTAGCATATGAACAACTACAACATGGCAACAGTAAAATACAAGGAGGATTCTCACCCAGAAGAGCAATCACTAGCTCCTGGAAGTACAGCTTACACCACGCTTACAGTGAACTCAGCCTTTCACCAACGGGGTTTATCTTCTTGATTCACTGCTGACAACACATGGCTACAGTATTGTCTTTAGGAATGCAAAACAGGATTTTAAATGTTACTTTGAAGTGAGATGCTCCAAGGCACCTGGATGAAACCACCATGTAAGGTAGATGAAAGAAAAAGGGTTGCTATGCTACTGACGTTAGCAGAAGAAAAAAAAAAAATCTTAATTAAGATGTACTTTCTCTCTAGGAAAAGCTATAACATAACCTTCCCTGAACAAATATGCCAGAAATGTTTTGTTTAACTCATAATCTGAAGCAGAAAACAATGGAAAAAGGAATCTGAAGGAGAGGGGGAAAGAGTCAGAAAACTTCATTCCCTCCTACAAGAAAAAAAAATATTAAAAAGGCATGAAAATTATCTTCAGCACACCACATTCTCTCCAAATACCAATTTCCTTATTATCAGGAAGAATTTCCTTGCCCAGGAGAAGTACATATACGCAAAGATTTAGGCGAGTTGAGAGCTCAACATGTTTGACTTCCAGTGTTACATATTTCTAAATCACTCACAGGAATACTGCCCCAAAGCCAATTTCCTAAATAGTGGAAACACTTCAAAAGACAGAGTGACTTTAATAGAGAAGAAAAACACTTTTCCAGTGTAGCCTTGAACAATGTTCTAAACTTAATTGCAGCAACGTGTCAAAAATATACTGTCACAAGGGATGTGTAAAGGACTATAGATTAATAAAGCTAATCTCTTCCTTCCACTCAAGTGCATCTAAAAAACTTGAAGTAAACCAGCTGATAAAGTAACTTCTCTGTGGTCATAATATTTAAGCAGAGAAAACATTATCAATGTGGTTGATTTTCCAAGGGAGGATATTTGATCTTGCCTGGCTGCCTACATTACAGGAGAAAGTTTGAGAAATACTGCACGACCTATCCACATTATTTCCCTAAAAGCAGTTTGCTAAGAACTTCTAACCTTAGCCGCTGTAATAAAAAAAAAGATGTGCATACATGCAAATCATGTGGTAAGTGTGACAGAGGAAACCGAAAACTACATTTTATGAGCTGAAATCACTGTTCGTCTGAAAATCATAGATGAAACCTCAAAATTATTCTACAGGTACCAGTTTAGGGTACTTCTAACACCATATAAATGTGGAATTTTACCTAGAGAAGCCAGAGAGCTAACTGAAATTGTATGACTGCAACCCCTGTCTCCTACATGGGAAGCTGAGGATTGGAGTTCAGGCCATTATCGCTATCTTACATGGTGACAGCAAGCCTTTTCCCCCTTTCTTTTCTCCAGACTCCTGGTAAAAAAAAGAGGCATATCTTAACAGGCTACAAAGACAGCAAGCAGCCTACAGAAGAAACACAAAGAGTTAAGCAGTGGAGTGCCATGACTGCTATTTTATCAGCTTTTTTGTTTGTTTCCTAACACCACAGAACTACCAAAGACTTCAATTTGTTCTAGACTATAATTAGATGCTTTATAACTGACACAAAGTAAAAACTTACACTTGGCCAAGAAAGCTTTTCACAACTAAGTCTCCCCGAATCCAGTGATACACAGATACCTAAATGCTTTTGTGTTTGAGCTTAAACACTATCTGCACTCCAGCCAATGCTGTGTGCTGAGCTTACCTTGCATTACAAGAGGAACTTTTCCTGCATGTAAAAAATGAAGACCTGCTATTCAACTACAGTTGAACTGTATCAGTATTCTTTAGTAGGAATATTCCCCAGTAAACTGCCACCTGTACAATTCAGTGTGTAATAGCAATCATTTAATATATATTTTTTTTCATGAATATTCACACAATAACTCTCAAGACATCCCACGGCCTGCTACTAAAGTGCTGTATAGTTTTATTTCATATATACATATTAAAAACTGTGCTGAAAGTCTTAGACTCTCTGCATATATGATGAAGTCTGCCTAGTGATACTACTAAATACTGACAATAACAATAGTGAATACAGTATTCCTTTTTAACTGAAAAAACTTGTTTTGAGCTTGGCTTCAGTTTTGAAAATTGTGCACTAGGTTATACTGTCTGTCAACAAACACTACCTCCCATCGTACATAGTCACTACTTAATACAGAAGATGCAGACTGACTTGGGAGAGTGAACAACAAATGTGAGGCATGCATTAGCTCCCATAAGATATGGAGGAGACATTTCAAAATTAAATACCTAATGCAAATTATTACCTGTGAAATGGATTAAAACCAGCTCAGTCTGAAGCCATTTCAGTGATCTCCATTGGGGGGGGGAGGGGAGGAGGGAGGGGAAGAGAGGAGGGAGGCGGAAATCATCAATATGCCTCTACTGCACACAAAAATAATTATATTTCAGCAGAAGTACCCTTAGAGAGACTAAAATTCGGCACGCATCGGGTACCAAAATGCACTGGATATACTGGACCAGTCCTAACTTGCACATAAAATATTAAACTTTTTCTAGAGTGGCATTTCCTAGTAGAGAGAACATGACTGAGAACCAATTCTCCTTTGACGTCCAGGTTTTGCACAAAACTGAGCCAGTATTATGACACTTTAAGGCAATTATAACTGTAAACTAGCATAAGATCTTCAAACATTAAAATTTATTTATTTAACTTAACTTCTTCCAGCTTGTTTAAAACATGGAAAAAATAAGAATACTATGGATGTCTTATAAAAAAACCACCACCAACAAACAAACATAAAAATCATGCACACTGCAATGCTGGAAGAATACAGTGATTACAAAAGGTTGCAGACAAGAACCTCGCTAGCACCTTGGTGAACCCAATTCACATGAGGGCTATAGGAAAAATACGAAGCTGATAGAAGATGCTTTGACAGCAGCTATTAAGGTTATATTTTCAGCTATCTCAGAGGGGAAAGATTGAATCTTATTTTAGTAGAGAGTGTTTCTGGGCATAATGGAAATGTTATGTTATGACTGTGTTTTGAATGTGACAGCTTAGAATTACAAAAAACACTGCTGTGTATCCTACTAAATGAAATAAAATATACACCTTCAGAGACTCAAAGAATGCAAGAAACTGTAGTCCATCATTTCATTCTTCCATGCAATTAATGTGTAAAATAAAAGCAGATATTCTTGACTGGATTAGCTGCCATTCCTTTTTCACTCAATCTCTCTTTTCTTCTACCACAGTTCTGTGAGCAAAAGTCAGAGTTTTTTTGTCTTAATTAACAAGCAGCTTCACTCATCTACCGTTTATCTTCAATAAGCCTGATGCAGGAGTTACGTCACTGGGGTGTGCTTAGTCCTACTGCAACAACACTTGCAGAACATAGGCTGGCAAAGCATAAGCCCAGTAAGTACGCAAACAGCATTTCTGCTTTACTTCCAAAAGTAGCCCCATTTTCCTTCCTTTTATCCAAAGACTAAAGGAAAAAAAAAAAAAAAAAAAAAAAAAAAAAAAAAAAAGGAAAATATCCAGAAGTCTTTCACTCACTCATTACCCAAAAATAGCAACAAATCTCCTGAATCAATTAAGGCACAATGTACAAGCAAGAAACAATCAAAGTCATTGTTTCTAAATATAAATACCTCCAATAAGGCAGGCATTTCCAATTCCATAGTAATGAACCTGAAATTAGATTTACAAAAAAAAGAATTCTTTGCTCCATAGCAACAATTTGCTATCACTCTGCTTGTAAATGAGCAAATTGTGCCTGAAGTGCAGTGCAGGGAACTTCACACTTTGGAAGTGGTGAGAAGTTTAAGGAAATGTGGAAAAAATTTGATCTCTCTGATGAGCACCTGAAAAGGCATGGGAAAAAATAACAGCTAGAAATCATTAATATAAGACTGATCTATAAAACTTTACTCCATTCTGTTCTTAAGAGCTGATGCTTTTTTATCTTTCAATTCTAATGGTAACAAATCTCTGTAGTTTCCTATTACAAGAAATCTCTGATGTTCCACAATTTTCATTCTATTAGTCTTCTCTGTCTTACTTGGAAGCAGTTTTCAAACAATACTGTCATAAAACAGTTTTCCAGTCACATTATTGTTTTTTATTAGAATACAAAACATTTCTAATAAAGACCTCGTGTCTACTATTCCAAGACTGACTCCTGCACACATGTAAGATATGATTAAACAAAAGCAAATTATCAGGCCAGGATATAGATTTACTATCAATCAGCTATTCAGCTATTCATAGAACAAGAAGACTGCTTTGATGAAATAGGAGGAAAGGAAAGGAAATGTAGGACCCAGTCCGGAAAGTGTACTGGAAGCATATATATATATATATATATAAAATATATATAATATATATTTTTAATACAGTTAACCTTATTTTAAAGTATGTCTCAAAAGAAAACATTCACTAAATATAATTTCTTGAACATACATATATAATATAAAGCAGACACTAACAATTCTAATATGCAAAGACAGTGTAAGAACTGCAAGTGAAAGGTAAAAAATCTCTGCTGAAGAGTACATGGAGGAAAAAAACAAAAACGCATTCTGACAATCTCTACGTATAAATAAATAGCTGGATCAAAAAGGAACATTTGTTTTAGCTCCATGAAAGCTGCAAGAAGAAAGAAAAAGAAAATGTCAATCTATTTCATATTATGACTACAAATGGAAATTTGAAATGAAATGGAAATGGATAAATACTGGAATAAATTCCATGGTTTTGCTGTAATGGATATTCTTTTTCCCTATTAGTAGAAATTGATTAGATCATATAGATTTTACTCAATTAACTAAGGTAATGAGAAGGGAGAATAAGAAACACCAACATTCAATTTAAGCATTTTTCACGACTGCTGGGTGTTGGCAGGGTGGAGTGAGGGGAAGGTGCTATATACAAGGCAAATGCAAAGAGGTATCAGGTACACAGATTCTGAAATGTAAACTCTGTGAGCAGTGACTAAGGAAAACAAAGGTATATAATGTAGAATTACAGAATTCAATTTTATTATTAACTTTCATTTATAGAAAGAGATTTCCTCAGAAAAGTTTTGCATAATGTTAGGGCGTTACTCTTTGCAGTTTCAGAGTTACTGAGAAGCCACTCATTCATTACCTTAAGACATTTTTTGAATAAAACGTATCCTCTCTTTCACATTCATAAAATACGTGCTTCAGTTTTTCCTTTTTCTTCTACAGTGTTTCCAAATGCACACACTAATAACCTGCTCTCTGTAACAGGTTCCAAAAAACGGACAAGGAAAATGTTCAGTTCCATTCTGAAAACAGTCGAAGTCGTGATAAAGGGAAAACTGTACAAAATCAGTGGTGAATCAGATATTTGTACAAACTAAATGTTGCAATAATGTACAATTTGCAATCAACTGCCAGATAAAAATTTGAGAGTTCTAGAACACTCAAATGTTCTACACTCAAAAAAAGACACATACCAAAATAAAAATGTTACCTCTTGCTCTTTATTTTTCATTCACAAAAACTTAAGGTTAAACTAAAAATAATACCAATTCATTAGGCATTGATGTAGAAACTGGATATGTTGCAATATCTTATTGGATCAAGTATTTTCATTCCCCTGAGATATATTTCCTGTGAAATGCTGTTTTTAATTTTTTAAAAATTAAAATTTATTGCACTGCTACACGCTCTTTGCGGCTCCATCTCTGCAAAGCCAAAAAGCAAACTACTTTTTATTAATCCAGCATAATGCTATAGGGAGGTTTAAGTCTTGGCATAAAGATCCATCATTTCGTGAGGTATAATTTTTTTTGCAGCAGTGCTCTTGTAGCACTTCACAGTCATCCAAGGACCTACCCTCCCATCCTGAAGAGAAAGGGAGGCAGGGGAAGCTTTCTGTATGCAAATCACAAAAACATCCTTACTTATCAAAAAATAAAAACAAACTCTCAACCACACAGCAATTTATTAAAATGAAATAGTATCTCCTGATTCACATTAAATCCATTTATTTCCACTACTTCAGTCCTTCTGGTACACTATAATGTAATCCCAATTTTTTTTCATGAAACACACATTATCTTTCATTCATTCTTCTCTGAATATTAGTGCAATGCATTATTCTTTTCCCTTGAGACATTTCTGAATGAAAATGAGCAATGTCTAATTCACAAGAATTCATGAACTAAGAAAGACACTTACTCTGATGACTGGTCTCTAATCAAACAGGGGCCTATAGTTTGAATACGTGACAGTCTACACCACGTGGACTGATAAAACAAAACACAGTTTCAAAAACAGTGTCCAAAAACATGCCCTGAGATGACATGAGTGGGCAATTGGTAGTGTACAGTCATGCTGTGAAAGAGAACCTGAATTAACTAATATTTATGCCGAGCAAATGATCACTGTTCAGGAGCAAACATTAATTGCTTGGCAGCAAACCCAATCAGTTCAGCATCCACAAGCAAAGAACCAGCAAGTACCTTCAGAGAGCAAAGGCTGTACAAGGGCTACTGGAACTATTACATCAGGTCAGGGAACAAGTATTAATGAACTGGGAGAACTAGACACTGTATCACACTGTACATATTTCACAGTGACAAAGGTCATGAATAAATTCCTGTGGATAGTAGATAGAAAGACTAAGCTGACAAATAATAAAATGGGCTTTCTTTCCCATTTTCTTGTGTTGTCCAGACAAGAACCACTCACAAGCACAACAGACAAGGTAACTAACAGCAGAAATAAAAGATAATATATGCAGTATTAAAGAGAGACTTCAAGGACTTATCTGATGACTTAAAAAAAAAAAAAAAAAAAATTCATCCTATGCCTTAAAAGAGAAGGAAGAATAAGATTAAAACAAAATGTTACCCGTAAAAACAGCAAAACCATACTTAGGAAAGAACAATGTCTACTTAAACAAAAGGTCTCCAAAATTACAGAATCAGATTTATTCCCAAACTACTATGGAAAACAGTTAAGTAAGAGGAATTAACAACAATAGTAAGTTGCAGAACAATGGAAGCATACACAGAGGCAGCAATTATCGATACTGTGAACACGTGTACAACCTTTCAAGAAATAAAATACAATAAAAAAAATTGTTAGCCATAAAAATAAGCCACTTGAAACTGGCAAACACACTTTATCAGTTACTGAATTAAGTAAAAAATGACATAAATAGATGGGAGATAACCAACCTATTTTAAGTGACAAAAATATCCTAATAAAGGTCAGCACTGATCTAAGAGTAGGAACATTATTATTATAATTATCATCATTATGGTAGAGGGAAAGGAAAAAAAATCAAGGTCAGGAATTTCTGTTAGAATCATTATAAGATACAGAAATGTTCTTGATTAAATGCATCTCAGTAGCGTTGTGAAAAAAAAAAAATTACAATCAATACAGAGAGACACAGAACAAAAGAAGCAACAAGTACTAGCAGTCTCTATATTATCCCCCTCCCCCCAAAAAAAAGTTTTCTACAATAAAAGCAACATATACCAAGCTTGAAAAGAGGCATCATTTAGCCTAATTGCTTTTGTGTTGTTAGTTAATATAGTTCCTTGCTGTTAAAAGAATGATCATCTTGTGAGAAATAATATCACCATTAACAATCTATTATCAATTATAAAAAAAAAAGAAGTTAAAAATAGTTGAGAATAAACACCTCAAAAGAACTCTGTAAGTACAAAAGCAAGTATTCCAGATTAAGATTGCCTCCTGGGAAAAATATACCAACAGAACTGAAGAGCAGAATTTGGCTGGTAAATCACTCTACACAAATTAAGATGTCGCTAAAAATTAGACTCTTGAGAGTTCAATTAGTCAACTGAGAGAAAGACCACACAAATGAATTGCAAGTAATCAGAACAAGAGCTGCAGAGCTGGGCCCAAGATGGCATCCTGTGTAACTGTTGTCACTATGCAGAATAACAAATCCAAGTTTGTTGACATCTTTTTTTTTCCCCTCAACTGAAAAGGAAATTGGAGTGCGGCAGCTGGAAACAGTGTTACTGAAAGGGAAAATTCTGTGCACCTTTTCTTTGTGCAAAATTATATTCCATTTATAGCACCTTATTATTTACATTCAAAGCAAAATACTTTAAACTTTATTTACAAAACAGTGTATGTAGTTAACAAATATAAAGCCTTATCACCTACAAACAGATTCCAAAATCTGCACTAAGGCACAGAAAGAAAATATCTTTCACAAATGGTCAAACTGCTGAGTGCATTTTTTAAAATCACTAACCAGAACATTTAGATTCTCAGCACCTCCAGAACACCTCTACACTTGATAAAGGCCCTCTGAAATAACTGGATGCGTTTCACATTATTAACACAAGAAATTTGAAAACTCTTGGGATTTAAATATTTGATATATTGGGGTTTTTTCCTTTTAAAACCAAATGCTTTGAGTCTGACACAACTAAAATAAATAAGCACCAGAACAGCATTGAATTTGTGTGTAATTTATGTGTAATATTCAAATCAAGTCACGAGTCTTTCAGCTTGGGAGCACTGCACTCAATTCCTCGGGGAGAAAAAGAAGATCATTACTAATGCTGCTCAGTACATTTTGATATGCAGTAACCATTACAGAAATGAAAAAAACCCTATTCAACAGATGCTGGACTGAGCTCCACTTCTGGATAATTCCAGCCACAAACAACAGACAAAGGTGAATGGACAATCTGCAAATCAATCATGGAAATAATAAAAGTTAGAGTCTAGGATAGCACACTTGTTATGCCTTTGCCAAAATTCTTGTGGCAGTTAAATGAAAATGCTAGCTTTGAGATAAATGACAAACCTTTTCTATTCTATTTATGGTTAGTTAAGTCTCAATGAAGAGCTGTTTTATGCATCTTCATAATTTGCTCATGAACCACACAAGAATTAACCTAACAATATCCTTAATTACATTGTTTTTGAAACAAGATACAAGTACAGAACATACGGGCAGGAGGGTATTTTTGTTTCATTCTTTGTTTCCCAAGCTCAGATGAAAACTGAGAATGGCAAGAAAGTAAGTTTCCACTACCTGGAAGCAAGAAATAGGCTTCCAAGATTACCAGTGTATAGCCCAAGAAGATTAAATTTCTGCACTTAAGCCATAATAGTGGACAATCTAGAGAAGACTGATGTTTAGCTGAATTGGTGCTATTTGCTCTGATGCAGAAGAAATAGGAAGCTGTTTTAACCTTCCATTCACACTTTAAAATAACAGACAGCATGCACATAGCAAACTCCAGCATGGAGCTCTTACCAGTTTTCTTGTAATTGAGATCTCCTAGGCAACTTGTGCAATGAAATGAAAGTGAGAGTAAACTTATGACTTCCAACCTTGTCACAATGGACAGGTAACACTAGAAAGAAAGAAAAAATGCCAAAACTCTTGTGGATCTCACAACACTGATGAATTCAGCTGCAAGTTAATTTCAACTATCCTACAGATCAGATTCCCTGTATGACTAGCAATGCAAGAATTGCTAAAGAATGGCACATGAGAATCCAAACACCTCCATGCTAATGAGATGGTGGCTGAAAAAGGAGAAAACTTCTGATTCCAGTTGCCTAAAATAGTCCTTGCCCTTCTGCAAATGGTCATGTGTAAGACATCATGATTTAAAGTTACAGTAATGATATCTTGCAAAACTAAGTTGTTTAAGAAAGTCTTTTACATCTGCTTGAATACACTGTTTCATTGGCAAGGTTAATAATTTATGGAAGGTTGTGACTACTTCTAAAAAAAATAAATATATGATTAAGTTTTGTATACTAAAGTGTTAGGTGGTGTGCGTGTTAGTTTAATTTTAGTTTAGCTTTAAGTAGAAAACCAAGAAATATTTTTATAGCAGTTTTCCTAATTATCAGTCAGGATAGGTTAATATTATACATATGGTTTGTACAGAACTTAATTTCCAGGCTAAAATATTTTCAGCTCTCGAGAAATCTAGGTCCAGATCAAATGCAACCTTTAATCTTATTTGTATTCTTGTTTACCAAAATTTCAGCCCAGTGACCTGCTATCATATATGCCTGAATTTCTTTTTTCACATCTATCATATATGCCTGAATTTCTTTTCAGTGAAACTGGAGAGTCAAAGCCTGGTGTGACAAGTTCCTCTCCAACACAGTTATGGCACAGTTCATGCTTGCAGTTGGATCTCCCAATTTAGATGAGCCAAGGAGTTGTAAGACCTAAAGGATGGGAAAAGTTGATTTGCACTGGACTGTCAGTATCCACCCAGATTCTGAGAAGGAAAAAAACCACGTGCAAAAAAAATCCAACAAGGTGTAAGTCTAAAAATTTCTCTTCCCTACTTAGGTATGTTCAAACAATACCGAAATAAGCATTGACATGAAATGCTGATGAACAACCCAAATCTTTCTCCTGATTCTTACCAGCTAATTTGTGCCTTTTACTATCTTTCTTCTGAGCAAATGCTCAATTCTCATGATTTAAAGGGTTACAGCACTTGCTCACTGGCAAGTATCAAGCTAAGCTCTATAACTCCAAAGCATCCACTCCTGCATTTCCCTCCCAGCACCTATAATCCAGAAGAGCACCTCATCATCGCCGAAAACTTACCAGGAATTCAGGGTTCAGAAGTTCTAATCACAACACAGTGTTTCACCTCATACATACCTACCCTATGCAGCATTCATCAGTCTGCTCGCTCTCATCTTTCAATTCTGCATTTCTGTGTTTTTGGGGATTTTTTTTAAACCCCACAAAACAAAACATTGACAACAAAAACATAGGGAGAAAATGTATTTGCAGGGTTCTACTAAAAAAACAGGTCCTTAATGACTTGTCTTAACATTTAGGTCTGTAGTGAACCTGTATCATTCACATTTAAGCACAAAAACATTGTGAAGTGTCACATAATACCACAAAGAAGTTTGCTACATGAAATTACTCACTACATAAGAATTCAAATTTTTGACAACAAAATTTGTGATAAGAAAAACAGGTAGTTAGACAAGAGTTACTATCTACAGCACCTTGTTATTTAGATTTAATTACATCAACTCCCTTTAAGTTTTTCTATCTCAGCTCCGTGATCAACTGCTGTATCACAACAGATTAATCATCTCATTCTCTATCCTGTAGTTAACAGCATTTCTGTGCCTGTATAGATTTATATGCATACATAACTATATTCATTTATTTTAGAAGAAAATAAATGATTTGTTTATATTTTGCAGTCTGCTGAAGCATGCCAAGTGTGTGTTTGTCACCAGATATTAACAGCCCAGTGATGCCTATTTTCAGTTCTTTTACAGCATGCTACTTGATCCTAAGTATGCTACACTATCTTAATTTTAGTTATTTATTGTTCTTCTAAAGGACAACTGCAATGCATCTTCATGATTCAATAAGAGTTACCTCATCTGTTTTTTCCAAAACAAAGGAAATAGCATAGTCCTTTTGAATTGTCTCATTAAATATATCATCCCACTATTACAGTGTTGTAGGAGCAAAATAACATAATTCCTGAACATGAAGCATGTTTTTTTTTTTTTTATCCTCATGCCTTCTTACTTTCATTAGTAGCTTCTGCATCAGATACAACCATATATCTTTAGCTATTCCAATCATGAATCATCCTGCAATGTTTTGACAATGCTAACTAAATTCTACTTATGCTTAAATGACCATTTTGATTCTTTTTATTTATTATTGGATCTCACAGCATTTGCCTATTGACAACCATCTTGTGTCTCGCTTATTTTTCCCTCACTAACCACCCTTCTCCTTCTTCAACACTGGTTTTGCATATTTTTACAATATGCTAAAATGCCAGTATCAGATAGTATGTAATGCAACTATATAAAGTGCTCAATTAGGTATCAAAGATCTCCAACTAATGTTTTCTGTTCCGTTGTGACTTTTTATTTTAGCCAGTCAACTCTGTACAGCATACACAGAAGTTCAGTAGTTTTGAATATACTATGTATTAGCAGTTAGATCAGTAGTCTTATGTAGTAAAGGTATAAAGCAAGAGAAAAAAACCCTACTAGGCAAATTCTAAGCATATACTGTCTGTATTCAAACCTCTTTGTTACAGGAAAGTAAGTAGCAATTTTAATCTACAAAAGTGATGATTTTTAAAAAATACATAAAAATGTTCAGCAGAATATATATAAAAATAAAATGTAGTTATTCCCGTTCCTCTGGGGTTGTATTATACAGTGAAGCAAGCAACACTTCCAAGCTATGTATGTAAATCTTGCTGCATATCTACAATCACGAAGGATATAACACTACTATACCAGTACAGACACTGTCTACCCTGTAACAGCTTATGTACTGCTGGAGTTTCCTATTAAAAAAAACCAAAAACAAAAAAAAACACCCTTTGATTAATTTTACCTACTTAGTAACAAGCTGTCTACTGGCACTGTTCACATATTTTATTTACTAAGTGACAGCACTGTTTTCCAGTGTTTTAATTTCCTGGCAACAGCAGCTGGAATGATGAACAAAAAAAACCGATTTCGTCCAACAGCTCAAGGCGAAAGAGAAGGTAATCCAAAATGAAAACTGCAGACAAAGGGACCACATTGTTTATAAGTGCTGATAAAAGGGTGTAAAGTAATGCTTCAAAGAATGATACAGCACTCCAAAATAACCAGAGACAGTTCAGGAACTACAATTTAAGGTAAGCTGATGTATAAAGGTGGGACTCAAGGACAACTTAATCAGAGTCAATTATGATAAAACAATGGGGGAGTTAAAATCACAGAAGATTAGACTCAGCAACATTAGGCCTAGCTTTAGCTACATAAAGCATATAGATGCAGGTTCTAAGGTAGAACACTGGGATCGTTTCCAAAGTCAAATCAAGACAAGTGAGAGCTTTAGACTTCATTTAGCACTCACAGTTATGCAAATTTGTAAATACTTTGCAAACCTTCCTATGTTATACTTCAATGAGAAGCACATGTCAGCTACAGAAAGCAATAACATTAGATCATTTCAGTGTTCAATTTGACATTGTATATAGATCAATTAATATTTGTTTTATAGAATCAGAGAAATTTAGATGAAAGCTTCCAAAAACAGACATATATTTTCACATACAACCTTGGAGTGAAAATAATTGCAATATTTAAAGCTTCAGATTCTGAAAAGTAGCCCATTATGAAAGCACTTGAAAAAGTTACAAAATAGTTTTAGACATCCGTTACCAAAAACACAGTTTGCCTAATTCAAAATAATTCATGCAGATATCAATAGGTTGTGGGGTCTCTTCTGCAGACATTCAAAACCCACCCAGACGAGTTCCAATGTGACTTGATCTAGGTGTTCCTGCTCAGGCAGGGGAATTGGACTAGATGAGGTCCCTTTTGAGGTCCCTTCCAATCCTCGACATTCTGTGATTCTGTGGCTTCTAGAAATACATAATTTATTATAACATCTTCAATAATTAATAATTAATAATAATAATTAATTTTATGTAACACATAAAAAAGTAGGAAAATTAAGAACTGGTATTTTATTTCTCACATACTTTACATCAGTACATTCACTTGTCTCATTAAGAACATTCACTGTATACTGCATAGGCAGAAAATATCTAAAAAGAAAATACCATGTGTATCCCTTTTTTCATTCCTTCAAATTACTCAAAATTTATTAAAGCATAAAGAATACAATCTTATAGGATTACAGAATCACAGTATATATAGCTCAGGTTGGAAAAGACCTTAAAGATCATCAAGTCCAACTGCAACCACAACCTAACCACAACAACCAACCTAACTCTAACAACCCTCTGCTAAATCACATCCCTGAGCAAGACAACCAAACGGTTTTTAAACACATCCAGGGATGGTGACTCAACCACCTCCCTGGGGAGCCTATTCCAGTGCTTCACAAGCATTTCTGTAAAGAAGTTTTTCCTGATATCCAAACTTACCCTGGTGCAACTTGAGGCCATTTCCCCTTGTCCTGTTATCTGTCATCAGTGAGAAAAGACCAACCCCACTCTTACTACAATCATCTTTTAGGTATTTGAAGAAAGCCATAAGGCCTCCCCTCAGAATCCTCTTGGCGGAAGTCAATAAGACCTCCCCATGTTGGGGAAGTCAAAGCCATCTACTGACTGCCTTTTGCCTTGTATGGATCATTATAGAACAAAAATATTCACTGAAAAATATCTTAAAGTTGTGATAGAACTTAGTCACACATAACTCTAAACATGACGAAAAGTATTTAGAGGCTGAAATGCACAAGTTTTCCAAAAGGAGGTTAATGTTGTGAAAATCATCAGGGTGGCATTCCTTTTATGTCTCTGTACTGAAAGACACTGAAGAGTATTTTCAGTTTGACTTTACACACAATTATGGCTTTCATTGTAGCTGAAAGATTACCAGAATAAAACATGTTCTTTCTATGTAACTTTATAAATGAAAGAAATTACATTCTCAATGAAATGTAAGAGTAACAAGGGGAGCAAAAACATGTAACAATAAATACTTCAGCAGTGTATGATGTCCCATTTTTTACAGATAAAAATAAATTTTATCAGCATGCATAAACTCTTCCATCCAGAAAATGACTAAGTATTTATCTGGTGCTGTACTTTAAACAGGCAGATTTAATAACAGCAAGGAGTGGGTTTAAACCTTGAGTGCCTCAATCTTGGCAAACTTAGGTTGAAAACTATGAATTCTTAGTACTTTACTTTCCCAGCTTGAGGCATAGTTCACAATTTAGAACATTTTTAATGCTTCTTAAATGTATAAACCCCAGGACTCTGGAGCACTCAACGTGATTCAGAATCTTCCTCCCCTCCCTGTTTGATATGCTACTGAAATGTAATTTCTAAATACAGACAGGATAGTATCTGTGGAAAAAAAAAAATGTATTTAGATCCCAGAATATAATACAGTGCTAACCTATCTGTCCTTTAAATACCTGTACACAATAAGTTCACTTAAAACTTATCTACAATTCTTACACATTCATATCACCAAAGCCTGAATATTCACACTGCTTGTGTAGACAGCCCTGCTCTGCTGAGTTCTGCACAAAATTACACTAATAAATAAATAAATAAAGTTTCCTGAAGCTTCTAGATAAGAATTAAATTAATTGCTTCTAGATAAAACAGCACACCCTCAGCCTATTTGAGATTCCAGTAGTTACCCAGAAAATGAAACTGAAACAACTCATCTTAATCAGTGCCTTGCACACTGCATTGAGCCTGCAAATAGCACAAACTGAAAGAAACCAAAGATCGCTTGTAACTGCTCCTGCTAATAGGAGCAAAACTATTTTTGTTTTAAACAATGATATACTAATGACATTGACCACATTATAATAAGGTGAAGGATGGATAAAGTATTATTTATTGGAAACAGGGTAATTCTGTTAGTCCTTTCAACACGAGAAGGAAGGAAAAAACAGGCATTTCTTGGAAAGAGAACTCGCTGGACTTCACAGCAGTCCTTCTAGAAACTACAACAATCTGAGTTGTAATTTACTTTCCCAGTACGTACTTGAGGCACATGCATCAACATAACACTTTTTAAGAATTAACCCACATCCAAAGGTGCTTCTTCTACTGTAACACATAGCAACTACTCCCAAACCATTCCATGATTCTACAGGAAGCACGCAGTACGACGCCCCCATTCAGCAAGAAGCTAAAGCAAACACAAAGGCTATGCTGACTACCCAAACCCCCCAAGACCCAATTCAAACGCAGCATAGAATTGACATTTCAGGATCCTCGGATCCTGATAAAGTCCTTCTAATAGAAAATTTGCGAGGGGTTTCCAGACTTTTGCAGGAAACAGCAACTTCTTTAAATAGCTAGGGCCCAAAGGATGCTCATGGACCTCGTAGCACTTTCCAGACTGGGAAGTCTCACAGCCCACGGCTTCTTCCCATAGCTGTAAACGCGCTCTCTGCACTCAACGCAGAACCTTAACCCCAGGCTAATCTCTCAACCACTCTCCCAAACCGCCACGCTGAAATTAAGGGCAAGCACCCCTTGCTCTCTAAAGCTTTAAAATCAGGCATAATGTAGCCACAAGTAGCAGAGAATGGCGGGAAGGAGGAGAAAAACACCGTTTCCTGTCGCTTTAATCCCTTCAATCAGGCTGCCTGGAGCGTGCTGGCCGCCTGCTCGCCGAGGAGGAGGCCGGCAATGAGCTGCCACCGAGGACAGCCCGACCGCTCGGCCCTGCTTCCCACAGCCCGGGAGGCGTCTGGGCTGAGGGGCGGCGCGTTTTGGGCTGCCCACCACCGCCTTCAGCTCTTCGCAGAGCCTCGTAGCGGGGCTCCGGGAAGCTGCAGGGGAGGGAGGGGGAGACGGGGGGACGAAGGCTACACACCCAGCAGCAGGCCGTCCATGTCAAAGATGAGGTGAGTGACCGGCCGCAGCGCGGCCGTGGAGGAGCAGGAGGAAGCCGACATGGCGAGCCGAGCCCCGTGTGGCGGCGGCGCAAGCGCGGCAGCCGGAGCGGATGGGGAGCAGGGAGCGGTACTGCCGCGGGGGAAGGCGGGCGGAGCGGGGCAGGGCGGGGGTGCCGGGCCGTTGCGTGCGGTGCTGTCCTGCGTAGCTCGAATAGCCGCCGGGCGCCCGCGGGCACAGCCGTTGGGTGGAGTGCGGTGGAGCGGGAGGCGCAGGGCAGGCGCCGCGGGGCGGACCGCGGGCAGCGGCACCGAGGGACCGCTTAAAGAAACTTTTTTTTTTCTCTCTCTCTCTCTTTTTTTTTTTAAAAAAAAAAAAAAAAAAAAAAAAAAAAAAACAAAAAAAAAACAAGGGAAGTTCTATTTGCTGCTTGTCTTTTTCTTCTTTAGAAGTTTTGTTTGTTTGTTAATCCCTTTGGATGCTGCTCTCTGGGAGGACTGGGGAGTTGCTCCTGTTTTGATAGTGCAGACAGCATTTTCTCACAAAGTTGTGCTGTGCCCACATAGAGATTCACAGGGGTACAACTACTGCTGGATTGTAACTAGAGCTGTAAAATGAGTCTCAAATCTACGTAAAACCGTGGTTTAGAGAAGAAGAAAGCAGCGGTGTATAAACATCAATTACGTTCTTCTTAATGGCTGTTGAGTGTGACTCTAGTTCCTTTTTATTTTTTACTTTTCATTCTGAAGTTCGAGAAACAAGCCAGTGTGCCTGAGAATAAGGAAATCCTTCCAACATACACCACCAACTGGTTGTCTCTGAGTAGTTGTGAGCAGAAGTTGCAGCTTTCCTTCACCAGCATTTCCACCTTCATTTTTTCCACACAGATAAACTCCGTTTTGGTCATCAGGGTCACTGGTTACAGGTCAAAACCCCATCAGCAGAAGCAGACACAATGTGGCAATCTCATGCACCTAAGGTGCCACATTGACGTGAAGATTAATGCTGCTTTTTGGTTTTCTGCTAAAGCAATGTTGGAGGGAAGTGCTCTCTCATCGTGTAGGTAGGCCCCCCAGCACTTTGGTTGTCCCTGACAGTTCTTTCATTTGGATAGGCAGTATTTCAGCTTTTTACTAAGCTGGTTTTGCTTTTTAAGCTGTAATTGTAGATGTCATATGATTGTATTTGAATTTTAGTTTAGAATTCTTCTGTGCCTTACCTACTTACGTAGGTTGTGGATGCCCCATCCCAGGATGGGTTCAGAGCCAGGCTGGATGTGGCTCTGGGCAGCCTGGTGTAGTGGTTGGCAACCCTCCACATAGCAGGGTCGTGAAACTAGATGATCTTTGAGGTCCTTTTCAACTCAGGCCATTCTGTGATTCTATGATACCTACTCCAACATCTCTTCCTTAAACAGACCCTTACCCAACGTTTGTGAAAAACATCCCAGACACAGATTCATACCACGTTTCTTGGAAGTGAGAGAAGAGATAAAATGTCTATGGCCTTTTATTATTAAAAAGATAAAAATAAATTTATCTTCCAAACAAAGTTGTTTTTTTGTCATTTTTATTTTGTTGTTTATTTTTAATGTCTCATTTTCTAATATTTATATTAGTGCTTAGCTTGCCTATGTAATCTAAGAAAAAGGCTATGCCCTAAGCGTATTTTAAAAAAATTATTTGCATAGTCATGATGTACATCTACTAGTTCTTGTGTTAAGAAAATTGATCCTGTACTTTTTCATCTGTAGCCCTACAATGTGGTTAAGAACAATGCCTGCAACTATTTCGCTTCTCCAGTAAATAATGTGCAACTATTCAATGTTCAAACACATTTACAGGTTGCAGTTGTCTTTGCTCACAGTTAAATGAACTTCTGAATAAACTAACATAACTGCTCTTTTTATGTTCAAAAAAAGTTAATCTGTTAGAAGAAAAAGTCATTATAGTCATTTCAATACTTGTAATCCTAGTATTCTCTTTAAAAGAGTGGATTTCTGCTGTAGGAGTGTTAGCTATTGTGGCAAAAGTTTCTAGAGGGTGAGTAATGAGACTGTACAGCAGTTGTACCTGAGATGGATTCATTTGGTTTCTAACTGTAAAATGTAAAAAATAAAATGAATTCTTCTTTATTTGTATTTGTTGGCATAGTAGCACCTGTACTTCTTAACAAGAAAAAAGCCACATCAGTCTCATGTTTTGTAACTATTTTAGAGAGAAGCATAATCGTTTTGATCGCAACTTCAACTCTCCCTCAAAAAAAGGGAAAATATTTACTGTCTTTAGCATAATAAAACTCCAGTTCATGTCTTTTGACTGTTTAAAGTGCAAATGAATCTGAAAGACATTCTGTTTGGGAAAATGTATGCTACTCAAGAAGAGCCCTTATAGGATTAAGCGGTCTATGCTTAAAATGTCTATTGTTGACATTTTAAGACAGTCAAGTTCACTGACATACTGATGACCTCAATTTACTTTGTTATTTTGGCTCATCGGTGGTAATCAACATAATGTTAGCTTACTGTTTAGATTTGTTCAGCATGACATAGTCTTTTCAGTAACAGAATGAAATGAGAAGAAAGTCCAAGCACAACTTGTAGTTCATAGTGGATCATAATTTTCTAGATAAACACATAAACAAAGAAGTTTATCTAAGATTTATTTCAGCTGTCTTGAATATTCTTCTCAAACACCATAGTAGTAGTATTTTGTGATAGTTGCCCAAATGCTACTTAGCATTAGTATTTTGTTGGTATTTGTTTTTAAAGTGAAAAATTGAGAATTATGCAGTTGACTTTACTTTGCATTTTTTTATTTTAGGCATTTTTCATGTAAAAGGAAAAATAAAAGTAGCTGTTGAGCTGTGGAAAGCATAGTGTGGTGGAAGCATAATAGCAATGAAAACTAATAATTATATGCATGTTAACCTTATTATTAAGTGTGAACTTGTGTTACTGAGAAATAATCACGCAAGTAGGCTTTAATCCTGCAGTCTGAAGAACATAGTTGTGTTTTTAATGCATTTAACTTTCTGTTTAGGCTCATACAACACATGCCAAAGCAGATGACTGAGTTTTTGCCGAGGTTTACCTCTTATGGCATAATAGGGTACAAATACATGTCCAGGTTTTTAAAAGACTGTAGTTAGATATATAATATCTATAAAATATAGATATTGTATATCTTATAGATATATAAGCTATAGATGTAAAAGACTATAATTAGTAATCTTTCTTATCCCAAACACATCTTTTTTCTTTGAATTTGTTTTTATGATAAAATTACTTTGGTTTTATTGTTCTTTATGTGAGATAAGGTGAAAATACCCAGTTGCCTGTCCATGCAGTTCTTAAGTATACAGTACATTCTTATACACAATCCATATATGTCCAGCTCAGTGATTTTGCTAATGTTGTCCTCTTTTTTGTGTGTGTGTTTAAAAAGAAGTTTTGTTACTTATAAACTTTGACTATATTATGTATTTTATGTTTGGCCCAAGACAATTCTTCACGCAGTGTGGACCAGGCAAGCCAAATGATTGGGCATGTACATTGTACACAGGCCACATAATGTTTTTTTAGTCTTCTTGTGTTTGGTTTTGAAGCTAAAAAGTTTTCCCAATCATGGAAACTTATTTAAGAAGTTGTTTTCCTGGCTAATAAAAGTTTCAGAATATGCCCAAGTGTTATCTTGGGTAATAGACTTGAATCAAAATTGCAGTTTCCTATTTCATTACTTTACACTGTTCTTAAAACATGGATTCACTTACAGTAAATGTGTAACATTGACAGGAGCATGATATACTGTGTGTTTCATATTGAAAAGGCTGACATATTTTTCTTGTTCTGCAGGTGCCATTGCAAAGAGGATAAACAGATTATAATCCATTTTGGTTTGAATATTAAAAAAAAGATTCTAAAGACTTGAATAAATCCCTTGAATGAGATGAATGAATTACTTGAGTAATTTAAAAGCTTTCATGATGATTTACGTGAACAGATTTTAAACCCCCTATTAATAAGAAATTACTTGGAATGACACAGAGCTAAATGTAATTTAACTCAGGTGTCAACTGAGATTCACAACAGTTGCTATAGTTGAGCCTATAAGCCTTGAGAAGAGGAAACTCCTCCCTGTGATGAATGTCATCAAAGAAAAAAATTTTTGCCTTAAGAATGTGAATTAAATTATATGGTTTCTGCTCGTGTTTTTATGGTTTAAAAAAGGAAATCGAGCATATAGCTTAAGTCAATGAAGCATCACTGTATTTCTGCTGTTCTACAATATTTTTTATTGATTATAAACATATATATATATAAATATAAAAAGTCAAATGGAAGTATATCCTCCTTAACTATTAGTATGGGTATTCTTATTTTATGCAAAGCATATAGAGGCGTAAGAGCCCTCTCTTGTCTGGATTTTATTATCTTTCACCAATTATAAGTGAGTTAGTTACAAAGGCAAGAAAGATGACGTATCATGCTTAAAGGAGAAAAAAAGTGAAGATATACATTGGAAATCTATGAATTTAGATGAAGTACTATTATACAGCAATAAGGAGTGAAACTCCAGAAGAATCTATCAAGCACAAGATGGGACAAGGGATCTAACATATTTTCAGATGACAATTTTTATATTTGTTGATGAGAATTGGCATTGGAATGAACAGGTTCAGAAGCTGGGAAATTAGAGTTTAATGTCATGCTTCAGGGTCATTTGTTGTTTCCATTAAGCCAGAGAGAATAATTATCACTCCTCTACATTACATGGCTCGTGAATTAGCTTTTTAATGTAATTTTTGGTCTTCCAGTAAAATATTGGCTGCACACAGCCAAAATGTGCAAATGATTAACAGTGTCATTGTCACTGAAATCTTAAATGCTTAATGGATGGGTCCTACTTATCCTTAAACTATCAGAAGGATTTAGGCAGAAGGAAATGCATACCAAGATAAAATTTGAAGTGTTTTATATTGTTTTGCTTTTCCTATGACTTCCTCTTTTGGATGTCTTGTAAATCTTATTTATCTAATTTACATTATCAAAAGATCCAAAAATACTGGTTATACTTACTGGTTTCTTTGTTGGCATGTGATTTTTATGGCTATATTTTTTTTCATTTTACTACAGTTTGTTATGAATTATTGGGGGGGGGAGGTAGTGCCACATGGAATGTGAATTTCATTAACTCTTCTAAGCAAGACATTTCTCACTTAGTTGCCTACAATAAGGGTGGAACTAAAGGCAGATGCCCTTCCAGTGGTCCCTTTTAAGTCCTGTGTTCCTAAGCTGAACATTGTCCAAGAATGCAATAATTACATCATCAGATAGTAAAGAAAGAGAACAATTTGTGTTTTCTGGATAACAAGTATTGTGAGGCACTGATCTGTTACGTTTTAAAGTTTTGTGTGCATGTAGCCCAGTCAGCATGCAACAAACTGGAGAGCTGAATCTTCACAGCTCAATTCTGAATTCTGTCCTTGTCCTTTTAATGTTGTTTCTTCTCAGAAAATAGGCCAGAGAGAAATGAGCTAGCTGACCCTCAGCTCAGAATATCTACATGCTCAGAAGTGAACACACAGTCAGTACCTAGGTAGTACAGGAGTCAGTTGGAAACCAGCTATGTTACTTTATCTGGAATGATTATTCTGGTCTGAGTATCTGGACCTATCTAAATAGAGAAGCCATAACACTGTGCTATAGCAGCTCTGATCAGGGAGCAGAAATGGTGGGAAGGAAGGGGGCAATGCTAAGCAGAGTTAGCCAGCTTCTTGAGTTGGTATTGAAGCACAGCTATATTAGATATATTGACTAGGGGAACAAGGATTTTTTCTTAGTTACAAGAATTAGCATATCTCAGAGGCAAGTCAAAATTCCCTGTTGGGAATGCCTCTTTTCCTTTCTGAAGTTACTGCCCTACTTCCTTGCTACACATGCAGACACATACTTGTAATATACTTCAGAACGTGCTTTTATGGACAGCCAATGTCAGATACATTTTGTGAGCATGAACATGAAGGCTGCTAGTTTTGGTGTGTGGAAATAATCCCTTTATAGGTCATATACCTACTTTAAGTTAAGCATATCTTTACATGTCTTGAGGAATTAAGTTCAGAGTGTAGACAGGAAAAAAAAACAAGTCAACTACAGTATAGTAGTATTTCCTGTTTTATAGTTGGAATTTAGCAGCAATCAATGAAGGATGTTTTCAAAAATGTTTGTAAGATTGGAAAACACACTTGGAGATACAACTAGATATTAAAGGTACCTTGAAAGAAGCTTAAAATCTCAATGCTGTCAAGCAAGTGAGAGCTTGAATTTAGTTTTTTAGCCAGTTCATTTCACCTACTAAGTGCACCTCAAACATTTTGTTTTGGGTTCTGTAAGGGGAATGCTTGCTCACAGCAGCACTACAGGACTGAACGGTTCCTAGTTTTGAATTCAA